>NC_090647.1:219346774-219646774 GCF_040937935.1 Hyperolius riggenbachi
TATGCAGTGGCAGGATCACAGTACAGGTATGCAGTGGGCTGGGGGCTCACTGAACAGAACAGGTATGCTGTGGCAGGATCACTGAACAGCTATGCAGTGGCAGGATCACAGTACAGGTATGCAGTGGGCTGAGGGCTCACTGAACAGAACAGGTATGCTGTGGCAGGATCACTGAACAGCTATGCAGTGGCAGGATCACAGTACAGGTATGCAGTGGGCTGAGGGCTCACTGAACAGAACAGGTATGCTGTGGCAGGATCACTGAACAGGTATGCAGTGGCAGGATCACAGTACAGGTATGCAGTGGGCTGAGGGCTCACTGAACAGAACAGGTATGCTGTGGCAGGATCACTGAACAGGTATGCAGTGGCAGTATCACAGTACAGGTATGCAGTGGGCTGAGGGCTCACTGAACAGAACAGGTATGCTGTGGCAGGATCACTGAACAGGTATGCAGTGGCAGGATCACAGTACAGGTATGCAGTGGGCTGAGGGCTCACTGAACAGAACAGGTATGCTGTGGCAGGATCACTGAACAGCTATGCAGTGGCAGGATCACAGTACAGGTATGCAGTGGGCTGAGGGCTCACTGAACAGAACAGGTATGCTGTGGCAGGATCACTGAACAGGTATGCAGTGGCAGGATCACAGTACAGGTATGCAGTGGGCTGAGGGCTCACTGAACAGAACAGGTATGCTGTGGCAGGATCACTGAACAGGTATGCAGTGGCAGGATCACAGTACAGGTATGCAGTGGGCTGGGAGCTCACTGAACAGAACAGGTATGCTGTGGCAGGATCACTGAACAGCTATGCAGTGGCAGGATCACAGTACAGGTATGCAGTGGGCTGAGGGCTCACTGAACAGAACAGGTATGCTGTGGCAGGATCACTGAACAGCTATGCAGTGGCAGGATCACAGTACAGGTATGCAGTGGGCTGAGGGCTCACTGAACAGAACAGGTATGCTGTGGCAGGATCACTGAACAGGTATGCAGTGGCAGGATCACAGTACAGGTATGCAGTGGGCTGAGGGCTCACTGAACAGAACAGGTATGCTGTGGCAGGATCACTGAACAGGTATGCAGTGGCAGTATCACAGTACAGGTATGCAGTGGGCTGAGGGCTCACTGAACAGAACAGGTATGCTGTGGCAGGATCACTGAACAGGTATGCAGTGGCAGGATCACAGTACAGGTATGCAGTGGGCTGAGGGCTCACTGAACAGAACAGGTATGCTGTGGCAGGATCACTGAACAGCTATGCAGTGGCAGGATCACAGTACAGGTATGCAGTGGGCTGAGGGCTCACTGAACAGAACAGGTATGCTGTGGCAGGATCACTGAACAGGTATGCAGTGGCAGGATCACAGTACAGGTATGCAGTGGGCTGAGGGCTCACTGAACAGAACAGGTATGCTGTGGCAGGATCACTGAACAGGTATGCAGTGGCAGGATCACAGTACAGGTATGCAGTGGGCTGGGGGCTCACTGAACAGAACAGGTATGCTGTGGCAGGATCACTGAACAGCTATGCAGTGGCAGGATCACAGTACAGGTATGCAGTGGGCTGAGGGCTCACTGAACAGAACAGGTATGCTGTGGCAGGATCACTGAACAGGTATGCAGTGGCAGGATCACAGTACAGGTATGCAGTGGGCTGAGGGCTCACTGAACAGAACAGGTATGCTGTGGCAGGATCACTGAACAGCTATGCAGTGGCAGGATCACAGTACAGGTATGCAGTGGGCTGAGGGCTCACTGAACAGAACAGGTATGCTGTGGCAGGATCACTGAACAGGTATGCAGTGGCAGTATCACAGTACAGGTATGCAGTGGGCTGAGGGCTCACTGAACAGAACAGGTATGCTGTGGCAGGATCACTGAACAGGTATGCAGTGGCAGGATCACAGTACAGGTATGCAGTGGGCTGAGGGCTCACTGAACAGAACAGGTATGCTGTGGCAGGATCACTGAACAGCTATGCAGTGGCAGGATCACAGTACAGGTATGCAGTGGGCTGAGGGCTCACTGAACAGAACAGGTATGCTGTGGCAGGATCACTGAACAGGTATGCAGTGGCAGGATCACAGTACAGGTATGCAGTGGGCTGAGGGCTCACTGAACAGAACAGGTATGCTGTGGCAGGATCACTGAACAGGTATGCAGTGGCAGGATCACAGTACAGGTATGCAGTGGGCTGGGGGCTCACTGAACAGAACAGGTATGCTGTGGCAGGATCACTGAACAGCTATGCAGTGGCAGGATCACAGTACAGGTATGCAGTGGGCTGAGGGCTCACTGAACAGAACAGGTATGCTGTGGCAGGATCACTGAACAGGTATGCAGTGGCAGGATCACAGTACAGGTATGCAGTGGGCTGAGGGCTCACTGAACAGAACAGGTATGCTGTGGCAGGATCACTGAACAGCTATGCAGTGGCAGGATCACAGTACAGGTATGCAGTGGGCTGAGGGCTCACTGAACAGAACAGGTATGCTGTGGCAGGATCACTGAACAGCTATGCAGTGGCAGGATCACAGTACAGGTATGCAGTGGGCTGAGGGCTCACTGAACAGAACAGGTATGCAGCCAGGAAGAAGTTAAGCCTAACTAATCTTTCCCTGAGAGACAGTCTGCAGCAGCTCGCCCTACTCTGACTAATGCAGGCACACGAGTGGCCGTAATGGCCGCCGCTGCCTGCCTTATATAAGGGGGGGTGGGGCTCCAGGGGCTAGTGTAGCCTAATTGGCTACACTGGGCCTGCTGACTGTGATGTAGAGGGTCAAAGTTGACCCTCAGGTGCATTATGGGGCGAACCGAACTTCTTCCGCAAAAGGTTCGCGTGCGGTACCCGCACGCGAACCACCTAAGTTCGCGCGAACCCCGTTCGCCGGCGAACCGTTCGGCCCAACTCTACTAATTGGTGAAAAGCGTCACGTGTTGGACGCCATCACGTTGGTCAGCTGATCCACCCGTGCCTCCGCTCTCTTCCCGTCAGGCCCTGCACCCAGATAGCGCTGCTGCGCATGTTATACACCGTTGCCGCTGCCGCCTCCGCGTTTGGGAACTTTGACAACAAACGTGTAGCAGGAAAAGAAAGTATCAAATAAATGGGGCACGTGAGTAATCCGCTGCTATGCGGAAACAAGTAATGAGCAATAAGGAACTGTTGCATATCATAGAGGACGCTGTCCAGTTATGCTGTTTGTCAATTCTTGGCTCAACTGAAGATTGTGCTATGTCTGCAAGTTAACTGGTTGTTGCTCGGCCTGTTAGGGTTTTGCACTGTATGTGCAAGTAATGAGAGCGTAATTCTTTGGGAAAGAGGCGTGCAATAGGAAAAGCACACGGGTCGGATTGAAGATTAGTACCTGCATGATGGTGTTTTGCTGCTAGCACAAGGGACTTGCAAAAAGAGTCCTGAAGAAAAATTAAATACCGGTACTTGAGGTGCACCCACAGGTCCTTGGTTTGATCCCTAGGCTGGCGCTAGCGAGAGTTTTAATTGATTTTAATAATCATGTTGTGGTTTTTTGTACAATTGTTAATAAATTGAATTTATACTGATAATCCAGGCTCCCTATACATTTTGGTGAATTAATTAGTGAGTATATAGGTGAGACAGGATCTTAAATTCAGGTGATATCCCGCATTGTGGTTGTTTGTTTAGTAGTCTATGTTATATAATTTACCTGAAATTAAAACAATATAAACAATTTAAAGATCATATTTTTTTCATAGGGCAGAATATAGAAAGCATTATTATGAATTCAATCTAGTAATGTACAATGCTGTGAAGTACTGCTTTGCTGAAATGTCCACAAGGGGGCACATCTCACTTACTAAATTCAGGTAGCTTATAATACTGGACATTTCATTGTGAAAAAGTGATAAACAGAGGTAACAATATCGGCATTGTATGCAGAATAAGCAACAAAATATACAAAAGATATTAAAATAACAGTGAAGGTTCTTATTTATCTAGGTATGGTATCTCCGAAGGGAAATAAAGTATTTTCATCTAGGTTTTTTTTTCATCAGTCATGTTATTCGCACAGCGTACCTTAATATTCAGCTCCCTGCAGCTAATGCTGGGAGTGGGGACAGAGTCATATTATTGTTGGACATCATCAAAGCCTTCAACAGTGTTGAGTGGCAATATCTCTATACTATTCTCACTGATATGAACTTCGGTTCAAACTTTCTTATATGGGTACACATTTTATATAAAGCTCCCATCCCTCATTTAAGAGCAAATTACATTTTCTCTCCGGTGTTTAGCCTTTAGAGAGGGACTAGGCTGGTTTGACGCGATCGGCATTTCTCACAGCGAATACAATGTGAGAAATGCGGCATACGCCTCCCACATGTGCAGAAGACCCCGACTGCCACAACTGAACCGCTTATTGCGGCTGAATGGCAGACCGCGGGAGGACAGTGAGGGACTTAGACACGTTTATGGGGCTGGAGGAAGCACCGGGTAAGTATCGATTCTTGCTATTGTTTGATCTCTGATTTACTTTAACCATTTGTGCCGCGTGGACGTGATGTTCACGTCCAGGCAGCTGCGACTGTGCGGGTGCGTGCTCCTGCCCATGATCGCACGCGTGTGCACGTGGTGCCCCCTGTTAGCCCAGCGATCAATGAATGTGAAATTGCATTTCGAAAAAAATAATTCTTAGCAAAATGTACCACCCAAAGAAAGCCTAATTGGTGGCGGAAAAAAATAAGATATAGATCAATTTATTGTGATAATTAGTGATAAAGTATTGGCGAATGAATGGGAGGTTAAAATTGCTTTGATGCACAAGGTGAAAAATCCCCGCAAGCTGAAATGGTTAAGGGGGCAGAGTGGTCCGGTCCTGAATGGGAAAAGTGAAAATAAAGTGATGAAATAAACATTTGTATCTATAGACCTAATCCTGATCACAAATTTTGAATATTTATTCTACTCTCACACAGACAAATTTTTGCATTTGTTATCTTTTGTGCCTGTTCCCCACACTCTGAAGTGTTTCTAAGCCACATAGAGTTTCATCAGATATACTGTAAGTATTTATCAGTGAGAGTTAAAATGCGGAGGAAATGTCAAGTAGGGTCACAACACACAACAAGGCTCTATGTAGGATTAGGACTTTACATACATATTTTTATCTCATCAGGGATTCCATAAATTGTGGTAAGTTTACTGCCATTACCGCTGGCAGTGCAATGTAAGTTGCCTAATTAGTACGACCCGTGTTTAACGTGACTGTTGCAAGGGGAACATGCATTGTAGTGCACGTTACTCTTGCTACACTCAGGGTTCTTATTAAATATGGGTTGCGCTAATTAGGCCACTTACTGTCAGTGGTAGTAATGATAATATTGCCATGCACTCCTGCACATGGCAATCTAACTGCAGTTTAGTGCATCAGGCCCCATGCCACTGAACGTACCCTTTATCCAATTGATTTAATGAAGTCACTGCACCATGACAGCATTTATATCATAACAATTTTGTGCAATATTAAAGGAAAACAGGAAAATGGAATTAAGGTATTAGTAGGTGGTGCTCCTATTTGCTGTGGTAGAATATCTGTATAGTACCAGTCAGGGGTGTTTCTAGCCACTTTGTCACTCCAGGCAAGAAAACCTGTGGCGCCCCCCCCCCCCCCTCCTGAAATCTGAGGGCAAGCCAGGGGAGAGGGGGGCATATAATATTAAGAGGGGGCACGCCACTCACTATGAGGGTCTGTCTCCCCTCTGCAGACTGTGTGCGCACACTCTGTGCAGCATGTATGTCTCCCTACCTCTGAGACTGCCCAAACCCACACGCAGCAGCAGCAGGCATGATGCTATATGCCAATGCCTATATTATTTAATCCATTAACCCAGAGAGGAGCCACTGACTGCCTGTAATATGTGTGTGTGTGTGTGTGTGGGGGGGGGGGATGGTAATCAGGGCCATCCAGGGGGGCATAAAAAAATGATCAATAGCTGCGAGCAGCAGAGGCAGAGGGCACTCACTGTGACTCTGTGAGCCGGTGTCGCCTCTGCATGTAGCCAAGCCAGCCGCCCTGCCTGGTGCGTCACTTCTTCTAGACTTCTACCCACGTGTGACAGCCAGGCGGGGGGCGGAGTTAGGGGCGGCGCCGGTGTGTAAATAAATCAGCGTGCGGCGATCGCACGCTCAGCAATCAGCACAGTCTGAGAAGGAGAGGGGGCGGCGGGGAGCGGCGGCGGAGTCGGAACAGTAGGCGGCAGCCAGCACGCACTGTCTGCACATATAAACTAACGTGCGTGCAGGCTTGCAGCAGCTGCTCGGACTCGGAGGCTCTGAATGGAGGAAGACTCGAGGAAGGGGGCGGACCAGTAGGCGGCGCCGGGCACAGGCTGAGCTGCCTGTCACAGCCGGCGCCGACCTAGCTGGCTGAATGCAGAGGGGAAAAAATAAATAAATAAACACAGACGCACAGAGGAGCGCCCACTAACACCAACTGCGCCATAGGCGAAAATTTATAGTTGCCTAATGGCACAGACGCCCATGGTACCAGTGTTGCTAAGGTGCTCAAAGACGTGGCAGGTACTACAAACTGGACTCCATTTTTTGTAATGCAGCATTAATGATGTGGAAGTGTCTGAACAGAAGGCAAAACGTGTAATAGTTGAGAAACTAATAATTAGTAACTGATCAATAGCAGATGTGCAGCCTCTAAATCTTATCTGGTTACATCGGGGTAAGAAAGAAGTAAATGAATACTTTCAGGAGCAAAAGGCTTTGTGGAGGGAAAATTACTTACTGCTTTCACATTATTGAAAACTTTCCAAGGTTCTCTACCAAGATTAGAAATAAACCATTTTGACAGCAAAAGTATGCAAGTCAGACTACTGCCAAGTCCACCTGTTTATGGACTGCTGACAAAATGAAAACAATTTTAATTACTACACTAGATAGACTGTTTAAAGTGAATATGTGGGCACAGAAATATAGCAGCTGCTATTGTTAGGTTTGTTCATAGAGATCTATATACCAGGGTTATTATCTTGGCCACAGTCATAAATCTGGAACATGCCTACAGAACACAAATTCACACATTATAGATTTCACTTGCTGCATGAGTATGTCGGGTCAGGTACTTAGAATGTGAGGGAATAATGTAGGCAGTATGGTGGCCTACTGGACAGCACTATTGCCTTACAAAACTTGGTCCCCGGTTTGAATCCCAGCCAGGGCACTATCTGCCAGGAGTTTGTATGTTCTCCCTGGGTATAAGTGGGCTTCCTCCGGGCACTCTGTTTTCCTACCACATCCCTAAAACATACAGATAAGTTAATTGGCTTCCCCCTAAAACATAGGGTGCATATAGTGATCAGAAAGATGCTTTGTGCAGCTGCACCAATGTTACATTGTCGAATGGAGAAATGATCCGAAATCATGGGCCTAATACCCAACACCTAATCCCACCAGAATAGGGGGAGTATCCTAGAATATCATCGTGTTGGACTTTGCCTGGCACACTAGGAAACCTGGTGGTCCGGGAAAGAGCAACCCTGCAACCACAATACAATAATCTTTAATCTAATTCAATTAATTGTACTTCTGTTCCTGGTCTCAGTAGGGAATGTAGGAGAAAGGGCTTTCATCAAATTGGCAAATTCTGCAGATTCAAGTTCACTTTACACAAACATTGTGAATTTATTTTAAAAAAGGGGGGAGGGAGGGGAGTTGTATATTTGCTGATTATTTTGTATTCTGTAGTCCAGGTCATAATTACACTAGTTCTGACCCCCTGTATCAGACATGTTTCACATTAGGTTCACTGCATGTTCATTTGTTAGAACAGCCAACAATGGACCAACAGACATAAAGAAAGGTCCTATGCTTTCCTGTGGGCCCATTCACACATGTCCTTTTGTAACATGAATGTATTTGTATGCTAAACTTTCTCAATGGAAGATTCAGACTAGAATGACTGGATATGGTACCACTAAAGCTGGGTTTGTTACAGTGAACTGAGCCTTACATTGTTTGAAGTGTATCCAAGGCGGTGTAAAATTAAAAAAAAGGAAATACTCACCTCTGGATCCTGCAGAGGTTGCCTACGTTCTCCTGTTGCCCACGTTCTCCACGTTCAAGTTTCTCTTAATGTACGAGGGCGGTCTACAGCACCAGCATGGATGCACTCTGGCACTAGGAACAGCGCAGACAGGAACTTCCAGAACTCCAGGCAGCGGCAGTGATCTGGAGGAGGATGTGAAGAGTCTTTGGAGGATCCAACGGCTTCTCTCTTCTTAGGTAAGTGTCTATTTTTTTTTTACTCTGCCTCAGGTTCTCTTTAATGTTAGAAGGATGGACGGAGAGTTGAATGGAGGTCTCTTTGTCAGGAAAAATTCATGCATGCAGGCAGCACGGTGGCATAGTGGTTAGCACTCTCGTCTTGCAGCGCTGGGTTCCCCGGTTCGGATCCCAGCCAGGTCAACATCTGCAAGGAGTTTGTATGCTCTCCACATGGATTCATGGGTTTCCTCCAGGCACTCTGCCAAAAACATACAGATAGGATAATTGGTTCCCCCCTAATTTTGCCCTAGACCAGTGATGGCTAACCTTGGCACTCCAGCTGTGGTGGAACTACAAGTCCCATGAGGCATTGCAATAATGACAGCTCTAAGTATAACTCAGGGAGGCAGAGGCATGATGGGATTTGTAGTTTTGTCACGGCTGGAGTGCCAAGGTTAGCCATCACTGCCCTAGACTATGATACATGCACTACACGATACATACATAGACATAAATGACTATGGTAGGGATTAGATTGTGAGCCCCTCTGAGGG
This sequence comes from Hyperolius riggenbachi, assembly GCF_040937935.1. Lineage (NCBI taxonomy): Eukaryota > Metazoa > Chordata > Amphibia > Anura > Hyperoliidae > Hyperolius > Hyperolius riggenbachi. The sequence goes on from NC_090647.1 coordinate 219,355,590, forward strand.
ATTGTTATATCCTCTGTACAGGGCTGTGTAATGTGTTGACGCTATATAAATACTTAAATAAAATAAAAATAAATAAATGCATCCTTCACCTGTACAGTTTTTATTTTTGCTGATAGACTGAAGTAGTAACTTGAGTGATCTGAAAATATCCATACTGCAATTAGTCAAACAGGTCATGCTGCTAATTTGACAAAAGGTAAGAATAACAACTGTATTATGTACTGCCCTGTTTGTATTTTTACACTCACTTAAATATCTCTCCCTCTAAAGCTTGTAAATTAGAAATGGATTTGATATGGTAATTAGAAGCTCAACCTTAATTTCCAATTAATCTTGTACTGTCTGTTGCTGTTATCCTTTAATGACTTATTTATTAAGCACCAACGTTTTATGCACCTCTGAACATTGAATAATAAAAGAAGCATGCTACACAAATGAGATAAACATTCACACAAAAAAATACAAAGTAGGAAAAGAGTAACTTGTCATGTTAAGCTTACAATTTGTAGAGCATCTCCAAAAATAAATATATGAAATAGTGGGGGGTATGCAATCAACTGCGTTAGGGAACCCGAGAGGAGAAGGATATGGAGGCTGACATGTTTATTTCCTTTTAAATAATGCACATTGCCTGGCTGTCCTGCTGGTCCTATGTCTCTAATACTTTTAGCCATAGACCCTGAACAAGCATGCAGCATAACAGGTACTCTGACTCCTTTTACTGGATTAGCCATATGCTTGTTCCAGGGTTTTGGCTCAAAAGATAAACAGGGCTGCCAGGCAGGGCTGGGCTGGGCCGAGGCGAGAGAGGCTCCAGCCTCAGGGCACAGTGTAGGAGGGGGCGCACAACTTATTCAAATATTATTCCTTTATTGTGTTTGAAGCAGAGAGAAATAAGAAAAGGGGATACATGGCAGTGGCTGCAAGCCAGATAGCTAGAGATTAAGGTGTTGGGGAGTTGAGGGCCCTGCGGGGCTTCTTAGTCTAATAGCAATCAGTGTATGACTGCTGGGGTAGGAGGAAGGGAGGGGCGCACTTTGGTGTCCCAGCCTTCAGTGCTGGAGGACCTGCTGCCATGCAACTAGCATTGTTGGACACAAATATGGCAGCTTTCATATCACTCTCACCTCGGGTTCCCTTTAAGAAGAATTACGAGTTTAAAGTTGTACCGCACAATCAGTAGAGTGTAATGCATTGCATGTAACGTATTGCATTCTGCTCAACCCATGATGTGGGAAGATTTTACGCATGTTATTCTGCTTAGCGCAGGTTATTGCATACACCCCATTAATGCTGTGTTCCCGCTTAACTGCCGCATCACGTGCGGCCTGCGGGATTGGACAGCATAATGTCCAATCCGATGGTCCACAGTGCTGCAGCTGGAGCCAAGGACAGTTGCGCTCCCCCATAGGCTTTATGGGGGAACGCATCCCCCTGGCCTGGGATTATCGCAGACTTTGTGACAAGTTGCAGTGTGACAAGTATCAATGGCTCCTATGTATAACATAGGAGCCATTTACTCTCGGCTTAGCAATGAGCGATGAATGGACAAATAAAGTCTGTTCTCCAGTCTAGTGGGAACAGAGCCTAATACAGTACCAAGTGACGTTTAAAGTGAATAAGAAGTATTAAAGGAAAATTTTATGATGCATCAAAGTGGGTTGAAACTCACTTTAGAAAAGTCTTGTACCAATAATTAGGTACAAGAATGTTAGTGTAAAACTGATCTTTCCCCCTTTTTTCTTACTATACATATAAAACTATAATTACCTGACCGATCCTCCAGTGCTGTTGTAACAGAGAGTGCCGTGCAGAAGGAAGTTCTCCTCCCTGCTTCCCGTTTCCTAGTGACGCATCACTATGTCAAGGGCTGAAGGGTCGCTCATAATTGGACCAAAACTGCATGCTTTTCAGCTGGTCCAAGCCCACTGTCAGTCACAATGATGCAGGGGCGCCTCTAGGCATAGGCAGTACAGGCCATTGCCTGGAGTGCCATTGGTCTTGGGGGGGCGCCATGTTGGTGGATTAAGCCCCACCTCCAAATTAAGCCACACCCCTGTGGGTGTTCTATTACTTGCTTCTGCTGCATCTACTTAGCGTAAGTTGCAGGCAGCTGACACTTCTGGCATCCTTCTTTCATCCTTTGTGCCATCTCTGCCTCCTTTTGTGCCCTTTGTGCCTCCTTCTTTCCCCCTGTGCCTCCTTATGTCTCTCTTGCCTTTATTTTTCCCCTTGTGCTACCTCTGCCCTCCTGTTCCTCCTTCAGTCCCTCTCTGCCTCCTTCTGTCCTCCTAAGCCTCCTTCTGTATCCCTTTGTGCCTCCTTCTGTCCCCATGTGCCTCCTCAGTCCCCATGTGCCTTCCTCTGTCCCCCTGTGCCTTCCTCTGTCCCCCTGTGCCTCCTTCTGTGCCCCTTTGTGCCTCCTTCTGACCCATTGTAGAGGGTGCCAGGCCGACCAGGCGGTCATGAGTGCTGTGCAGGGGGGACACCCCCCCCCCACCAGACGTTGTGTCCCCAGGTGGTGAACAGGCTTGCAGCCCGTAAGCTCACTTCTGCAGCTTACATTAGGTGTATTTTCTGGTGAAGCACTGCACGCATTGCGAATTTTCTGATGAAAAACGCTGCCGCATTATGATTATTTCCTGGTGAAACACTGCCGCATTACGATTATTTTCATGGAAGGGCACCATGGGGGTGGGGGCGCCAAAGATTTTCTTGCCTGGAGTGACAAAATGGCTAGAGGCGCCCCTGCAATGATGTCAGCGTGTAAGTCGTGGAACCTTTTATTGCTTCCTGTCATGATCTCACCTGAGGCATTTCCTGTTGGTTGCAGCTGAACTGCATCCAGGCAGTTTTATTTCCATCTGCAATCATTTTGCAATCCCGAGTAGCACAGGATTGATTAATTACTATTCACCTGAGTTAGAATTTGCATGCCTGCTCTAATTGGTGGATGTCCACATAAGAGCCTCTTCCTGTCTTGACACTTGGACCATGATCAGCTTACACCATAGCTGCATTGCTGGGTCTCGTGTTGCAATTGTTTACCTTGTATTGCTCCTATGTGAAAGCGTGGTATTCCGGCGGTGGGTAATAGCCTTGTCATGTGGATGTACCATAGCTGGTGGTTGCTATTGGTTACACTCCTTCTATCCCTGCCTGGGATAGAATACCCCATCACTGCGGTTCTGACTGGCAAACACTCCTTCTTGTCCTGCTGTGTGGAGGTTACAGTAGCTGTGGTTGGTATTGGTAACACTCCTTCCTGTTTTGTCCAGTATTGTTATTTCTTTATGGATGTTTACTATTGCTACGCTAGCGATTGGAGTGGTAAAGGTTCCTTCCTGTCTGTCCTGGTTTTGTTTATTGTGGCAGTTACCAGAGCTCAGAGCTGCAGTCACTCTGAGTAATCTTCCTCTCTGTTTCTTGTCTGTCTACTCCTGCTGTGATCTGAGTTGACACCTACTCAGTGCATCCCACACTACTTCCTGATATTACCTAGCATTGCCTGTCTTTGCATAGTTGGTTCTGGTAGTATCTCTGTCTTCCTTCCATCAGTCTATATACCTTGCGCACATGAAGGCCTGGATGTAACCGAATGCTGGGACAACGCACTTGTCATACCTTGGCTGATCGAGGACGTGTCACACAAGCTGAATCGTGTGGAGGAGATTGGGGCATAGAGACTGAACCGAAGGCAGGGGATCTGCCAGGCCTAACACTTCATTTTCCTTTCCCAGTAATTCCTTGGGGTCCTATGGAAGTCTCATTAGAACCGTTTGATGTAATCTAGGTCAAAGGTGAGAGACGTTCTCCACAACAGGGACGCATAGGCCTCAATTCATTAAGCTTTATCAAACACGTTATCAAACTTTTGATAATTTACCTCATGGATAAAATCTAATTTTGAATTCACTAAGGTGTTATAGATTTATTTAACATTTTATCGATTAAACATTCGATAAATCTGTAAAACCTTAGTCAATTCAAAATTAGATTTTACTCATGAGGTAAATTATCAAACGTTCGATAAAGTGTTTGATAAAGCTTAGTGAATTGAGGCCATGAAGTCCACCATAAAATGGATACAAATTGGGTGAATTATTTTGGGGGAAAAAAAAAAAAAAAACATTGGACCTTACTGACATTTTTACAAATAAACCCTTCTAGTGTAGATGGTAAAATACTTGGTTATCTTCAGATTTTCTATAAAGGAACCTGAGGTAAGTGACATATGGAGGCTGCTACTGTATATGGAGCTATTTATTTCCTTTTAAACAATACCAGTTGCCTGACAGTCCTGTTGATCTTTCTGGTCAGAAGTGTTGGAATTAAACACCTGAAACAAACATCCAGCTTTTCTGCATGCTTTTTCACAGTATATGCCTAAAGAAATTAGAGGCAGAGGATCAGCAGGACAGCCAGGCAATGTGCATTGTTTAAAAGGAAATAAATACGTCAACCTCCATACTGTATGTCTGTCACCTCGGGATCTCTTTAATAGGTTGTTGGTTTTTTTCTCAGCAGGTGCTTTATATTAATAAACTACTGAACACAGTATTCTTGCCAATCACGCGCAAACATTTCTGAAAATATGAACAGCCAAGCGAGAATTCTCTACCATCTGCTCAGAAGGACATTAATCTTCCAGAAAACTTTTCACTTCATAAACACTGTGTCCTCCACATACTTCTAGAGCATTGTGGCTGAAAGTTTTATCCCACATCTGCAGGACTGGAATACCTGCCTGGATTACAGGATCATGCACAGGGAAAGGTCCACATTATTGAGCTAAGAAACATTTCACAGAACCGCTCCCAGCAAGAGTTATGTTACAAGGTCATATACACGCATTCATTTCTTCACATAAATGTAAGGCAGACCTATCAGCTGACTAAAAATAAGAAAAGCATAAATACACCAGTGCTGATCGTAACGGGTAATTTCGGCTTTGTGAACTTATGTGTAATTAACTATGATTTCATGGGTAATGTTGGTTTTACATAATTTTCGCACAAATGTATTGAAGTGACAAGTCTATGGGGCATAATAAGACACATTTTTGCATATGAGAAAACACATTTTTTTACAATTGTACATACAGTACATGCATTGAAGTCTTTGGGCATGAGAGTTATATTTTCCTCTACCATATAGCCCAGCACCGAATATCAGCTCCACTTGCAGCAGGTGTGCCTGGGCTCTGCTATTATGTAGTCGAACGCCAAATATCCTCAATAGCTAAATTAACACCCGTAGCTAAGGTATAGGACACTATGAGGCAGTTTTACACTTATTTTTTGCATTGCGATGGGGATGCGATGAACCTGCCGCTTCCCACCGCAACGCAAAAAATGACAAACTTATGACCCTACAGAAGAGAGCGCCGACACGGTCATATGCATAGTGCCTCCCCCCGCTCAGTGATCTACTCCCTGCTGGGCAGGAAGTACTTCACCGGGATTCCCGTCGCCACTTCAATCCAGTCGATAAAATTCCTGCAACGCCCATTGACTCCAATGACTTCTGCTAAGCACGTAGGTCTAAGGAAACGTGCTGCTGAGGGCTGGGACCCTCTTCCTCTTCACAGCCTTGTTCCCCTCTATGTACAATCACAGCCGCACTGCACAGGCGCCAGTGGGTTTGCACCTGCTAAGTAGCACAGAGCCATTCATGCACTGAGGAAAAAGCCATGAATGAGAGGCCCCATGCTACGGTGCAGGCCCAGCCGTACTGTGCACCAGTGTACAGATGTTAACATTTCATTGCACAAAATTATCATGAGTGAAAATCTAGCATCAGTAGAGGTGTTCAAGAACAATGTCATTAGAGCCCTGCCACACTGGATCAATAATGACTGACCCCTACTGTTATACTATTGTTGTGCCTGCTGCAAAGCTCCTCCCGCTCATTCTCCCATCTCCCCTTTCCATAGCAAACAACAGGTTGCTTGGCTGGGAACCAAGCAGTGTGTCTGTACAGAAGTCATTCCTAAACTCTCACCTAAAATAATAGTTTCAGGTGACAGTTACTGAGCATATGAACATAGTTTTTCCTTTTTAAGCAACATTGTCTAAATCATTTTATCAACAGCAATAAAGGGCATTTTTAACTTACTCATGCTGCCGACAGTATAGGGAGAGACATGCACACACTCAGGCACACTGAAAGCCAGCCGGTCTGATTTTCTAAGTTCAAGGACCATTCTTCAGTGCTCATTCACACTAGAGGTGTTTTCGGCCTTCTCCAAGCGCAGGTGATTTTTGAAATCGCCCCCCAAAACGCTTGTGCAATGAATGTCTGTGAGAAGGTTCATTTCAGCGCGGTTCATGCACTGTGTGTTCAACAAAGTGGTGCATGGACCATTTTGGGGGCAATTTTGCTATTAAGGAAGGTCTAGGAAGAACGCTAAACGTTCATAAAATCGCTTTGTGGGGCGATTGCGTTCGCCTTTTAAAGAATAAATACATTGTATTTATTATTTTCCGGGTCAAAAGTTCACTTCCTTACTTGCGTCAGGGAGTGAATTAAAAAAATGCTTGGGAAAAGCGCTTCTCACAAAAACGGAACCCCCACCCAAGCGCTGGGAATCAAAAAAAAAATCCCAATGCGAACGCTAACGCGAGCGGAACGCAATGTGAACAAGCTCTCGTTGTGTATTTCACTGCAATCACATTTGCCTGTGTCCGACATGTACTGACTGTGCACCGGCTGCTGACCAGTGACCACAGCAATATGCATGGATTCACGGCTTTCAGCAATGTTCTAAATATTTGATTTGTTCTCGTTTTCATTTCTATGCCTTAAAAAGAATTTAAAAATATTTAATTTTGTGTCATGTTATGGGAAAATTATTCAGACTCCCCAGTGAGGAATTTTATTCTATAAACCTCATTTTATTACATCTAATTACCATGAAAAGCACTGTTTTCCTCTTGCTTTTGAAATTAGTCTCATGAATTATTCCTCAGTAGTGACTGTGCATTTGATCTGTATATGAAAAAAAAAATAGGTTCTAGTGATTCGGCATACATGCAAAACTGGGACTGAAAGCTATATTTTCATGGCTGATCACTGCACGAACCAAATAAAATATTAACTGCATTTTGTAATGACCAACCCTCTTCATAGGCTTTACATTTACACACAGGCATCATTATTTTTCAAAAAAATATAAAAATGGTACACACAAATGTAAAAGCAAAACCTTATGTTAAAGAAAAAAAGGCTGTAAGATCTGAAGCTTACATAACACTTGTTATTTTAAAGACTGAGCACTGCAGCAAAGAAAAAAAAATAAAAATATGTAACTACTAATATTAAAAAGGTATCATAAAGTATTACGGTACTTAGTGTCATCGTCTTACAGAGCATTTTACAGTTATAAAGGTGGCCAAACACTCTACAATTTTTTACATTTCTTTTCAAATTTAAGATTTACAATCAGTTTTTGTAACATTTGAAAAAGCTGACCAACATACCACACGTGTTCAATTTTTCCCCCAATTATGAAAAACAAATGATGGAAAACTGACAAAATTGCTTGCATCTCTATATTACGAAATTGTCAATGTACCACACACCATACAATCTTGCAAAAAATTGATCAGAAATTTCCGACCACGATTAAGAAAAAAAAAAAAAAAAACAGGAGGTCCAATAGGAATTTTTACTTGAATAATAATTAAAAAAAAGTTTTCGATTTTTCTGTAGAAACAATTGTTATTTATCAAAGTGCTGTATTAAGTATATAGCCATGTCCCTAACTGACCCTTATAGGAGCTTACTATCTACATGGAGTTTGTATGTTCATCCAGTTACAAACAAGGGTATAAGAGCCGCCCAATGGAGTATAAAACAATTAAAAACAGTTTAAAGGCAGCCATACACTGGTTGATTGCCACCAGATTGACCAGCAGATAGATCCCTCTGTGATCTAATCTGATCAAACAGGGATCTATTGGCTGCCTACACTGCAAACAGTTTTTGAATCGATTTCACTATGAAATCGATTCACAATCTGTGGAGCTGCCGCCGCCCCCAGCATTCATTACCTGATCCAGCCGGCGCGAGTCCCCCGGTCTCCGCTATCGACAGTAAAACTTACAGGTCACATGTGCATTACATAAGCCTGCATTTTTTCCTTAGGCAGGGAGCACATGCATCAGAATCATGCATGCACACTAGCCATTGATGTGAATGAACCACTTACGAGTCGCACGTTCTTTGCGTTCATTCACATTTTGTGTTTGCATTTTTTACCGTATTTTCAAAATGGATAACTCTCTGCTCTTTCCTGCAAGACACATGTATTTCCGATTGCAAAGCACTTTACCACAATCCAAAAAATCCTGAACAAAGAAAATGCGATTGCAAATTCCTAACAATTGCAAAGCACCACAACCCCGCTTACGTAAGTGTGCTCCCAGCCTTAGGCAAGAGGCATCAACTAGTCTATCATTAACAACTGCCAAATAATTTTTTTTAGTTGTATTGAAGTGTTAGCTCATTTTTCAGTTCTATAAGGTTATTTTCACTACACTGCATTTCTTTGATAAGGAAATTTTCCATACAGTTAGAAGATTTAAAAACTAGGGCTGATAAATGTTAGGTGTGCCAAGGACTGGATGTATTGCAGTGATGCTGTGCAGGGATACAGGGTACCCAATTGTGTTATAATGATTCACATGCGCTACTGAAGCATATAAGTAAGGTATGTTGGTAAGAGCTTCATGTAGGTACGAGAGAGAGATGCATGGAGACTTGTGGGTGGAAGGCTTGTGTAGCCATCGTGGCAGTAACCTAGTGTCATTCAGAAGACACATGGAGCGGAGCCCAGTCAAACACTGAATAGCATTTTACCCTCCAACAAACGTAAAGCAGGATTGTCAGGATTCCATTTTAACACTGCACTGTGTTTATAATGCTGCCAGGAATCTCACCCTGCAATGCAAGCTCTCCAATCTATTCAGAAATGTCTCCGCTGTAATTATCTTTTCTCAGTATACCAAGCTCTAATCTCTCTCCGCTGTCGAAGACAGTAGAGAGAGAAGCTTGTTATTTCCCCTCCCACATTCCTGTTCCTCTCTGATTGGGCTGAGCACACTGCAGTGTGACAGGCTTGGCTGAATTCCAATCCTGTGCTCACATGTGGCCAGAAATCAAGACAGAATGACACAGCAGATTGGAGGAGAACTGAGGGAAGAAATTACATTAGGATTTAGCTTCAGACCGTGGGAAAAAGACATGGAGACTGCAGGTAGCAAATATGGGAAGGAGGAGCTCTGGTGTAATAAAACTATTAAAAACAGGTCAAATGAAAAAAATGAGGTGCCTTATCTCAATGACGAAATCTAATGACCACTTCTGCTTACTAAACATATTACACTACTGGGCTCCCGTTTTTGTTTCCTGTATATCTTTCCAGGGTGTCAAGACACCCCAATCTCTTCATGCCAGGAACAGAATTCTCTTCATTTACTATATTAAATTCACTGAAATCAAAATGTGGACAGTACAATACATCTGTTATGTAAGTAGATCAAGTATTTATCTACTTATATATTGTTGTTTTTTTTTCTCACTGGCATAGTATGGCTGACCCTCCTGCTTTAAAGCAGACCTGAAGGTGAAAAAAAAAAAGTTTCACTTACCTGGCATTTCTACCAGCCCCCTGCAGCCCTCCTGCACCTACGCCATTTCCAAACGATCCTCCATTGCCCCTCCATGGTTCACTTTCATCCACGCCAACTTGTAAGTCGACGTCCACTGCACCTGCGCGGCCCTGGCCATCCTCGTACACGCTCCTGTGGCCAGGTGAGTCCTGCCCAGGCACAGTATGAGAAAATCTCTACTGCGCCTGCGCAGTACGCTCCCGGCGATGGGCGCACGAATGAGGATGAGCACAGCCAAGGTCACGCAGGAACAGTGGACGGCAACTTCCAGAAGTGAAGGTGAGCTGCACAGGGGAAATGGAGGATCATTTAGTAACGTTGCTGGCACAGGGTGGCTGCAGGGGGCTGGCAGAAGCCTCAGGCAAGTGAAACTCTTTTTTTTTTGTTATTTCATCTTCAGGTGCAGGTCCCTTTAAGTGCAATGCTTAAATAGTAGTCTAAAGAAAAGGTTTTTCTTTGCTATGGGCAGAAATATGATTTATTGAGGGGAAATAGGAGCATATGGTGAATTAAGAGAGACAACGAAATTCCAAGAAACCTGAATAAAGAGCCAGAGGAGTCATATGGAATGCACATTGCCAGTTTTCTTTCAGGAAGAAGATCCTCCCCGTCTAGGTGGTGGTGCATAAAATCCTGGAAGAGGTAGGAGAAGTTGGGGTCTGGAAAGAAATATGGTAGCGTGCCTCTTTGTCTTTCCCACTCTTTCTCTCTGGTGTTTGGCTTGCTGGGCCTTATGCAATTCTCTTTCTCTCCTATATTTTCTCATAGGTAATATTTTCACACTTTATGTATAAAATGCCTTTTAGGCTACCAGTAAGCAAGAAAATACTCAGAATAATTTTGACAGTCCCTTTCCACTTACTTTTTAGTACTTTTACAGTTGCAGAGTGCTGAAAAGTTATTTTAAACAAAAGATTAAAAAAAATATCTCCTAGAAAACTTGGGAGAGAAAGTGAATTGAATAAGGTATTTTTGAAAATTGGCCACATACATATATTGATGAGTATGGCTTATTAATTTTCTTCTGCTCAATTGCAAACAGTGTATTTTTCTTACAGTATGTTTTGTGATACATTAAAGAGGCATTTCTTAAGAATTTTATTTATTTGTTAATTCAAAAATTATTGATCTACTCTGTGCACAGATCAAACATGAAAACACAGTTAACATGAAAACTTAGTCACTGCTCTTCCCTATTATCTTAAAGATGAGAGAAACTGAATGTAAGAGACAGCTGAGTGGCAATAGTGGTTATTGCAGGGTATGGGGCGGTGGGGAGGGTGGTATTTGCTGCAGTTGATACAGGTAATAAGTAGTGTTGGGCGAACAGTGTTCGCCACTGTTCGGGTTCTGCAGAACATCACCCTGTTCGGGTGATGTTCGGGTTCGACCGAACACCTGATGGTGTTCGGCCAAACTGTTCGGCCATATGGCCGAACTAAGAGCGCATGGCCGAACGTTACCCGAACGTTCGGCTAGCGCTGTGATTGGCCGAACGGGTCACGTGTAGTGTTGGGCGAACATCTAGATGTTCGGGTTCGGGCCAAACATGGCCGAACTCCGAACATAATGGAAGTCAATGGGGACCCGAACTTTCGTGCTTTGTAAAGCCTCCTTATATGCTACATACCCCAAATTTACAGGGTATGTGCACCTTGGGAGTGGGTACAAGAGGAAAAAAAATTTTAGCAAAAAGAGCTTATAATTTTTGAGAAAATCGATTTTAAAGTTTCAAAGGGAAAACTGTCTTTTAAATGCGGGAAATGTCTGTTTTCTTTGCACAGGTAACATGCTTTTTGTCGGCATGCAGTCATAAATGTAATACATATAAGAGGTTCCAGGAAAAGGGACCGGTAACGCTAACCCAGCAGCAGCACACGTGATGGAACAGGAGGAGGGTGGCGCAGGAGGAGAAGGCCACGCTTTGAGACACAACAACCCAGGCCTTGCATGAGGACAAGAAGCGTGCGGATAGCAATTTGCATTTTGTCGCCATGCAGTCATAAATGTAATACAGATAAGAGGTTCAATAAACAGGGACCGGAAACGCTAACCCATCACAGATGTTCATTGTTCATGTTACTTGGTTGGGGTCCGGGAGTGTTGCGTAGTCGTTTCCAATCCAGGATTGATTCATTTTAATTTGAGTCAGACGGTCTGCATTTTCTGTGGAGAGGCGGATACGCCGCCGATCTGTGACGATGCCTCCGGCAGCACTGAAACAGCGTTCCGACATAACGCTGGCTGCCGGGCAAGCCAGCACCTCTATTGCGTACATTGCCAGTTTGTGCCAGGTGTCTAGCTTCGATACCCAATAGTTGAAGGGTGCAGATGGATTGTTCAGCACAGCTACGCCATCTGACATGTAGTCCTTGACCATCTTCTCCAGGCGATCGGTGTTGGAGGTGGATCTGCACGCTTGCTGTTCTGTGTGCTGCTGCATGGGTGTCAGAAAATTTTCCCACTCCAAGGACACTGCCGATACCATTCCCTTTTGGGCACTAGCTGCGGCTTGTGTTGTTTGCTGCCCTCCTGGTCGTCCTGGGTTTGCGGAAGTCAGTCTGTCGGCGTACAACTGGCTAGAGGAGGGGGAGGATGTCAATCTCCTCTCTAAAGTCTCCACAAGGGCCTGCTGGTATTCTTCCATTTTGACCTGTCTGGCTCTTTCTTCAAGCAGTTTTGGAACATTGTGTTTGTACCGTGGATCCAGAAGGGTATAAACCCAGTAATTGGTGTTGTCCAGAATGCGCACAATGCGTGGGTCGCGTTCAATGCAGTCCTAGGCCGAAGAGGTCATAGCCTAGGGTCACAAAACCTGTTTATTTGGGCAATTTCAATGGTGGCGAGTCTGAAGTACATAAATCGCAGCAATGGCCGTTAGCAACGTCTGAATCTCACGAAATGTCTCATGCAGGTAGAAGACATATTGTTAGACTTGGGCTCCAAAGATGGGTTCCCTACATCTCTGCAAACCAGAGTTACAGGGCTCCAAATTTGGTAAAATCCCCCATAGGCTTTCATTGGGCCTCCTATTTACAGTTCCAAAATCTCACATCTTTTCAAAGGGCAATTACTCAGCAGTGGCAAATTTTCTAGCATTGTAGGGACCCTTAGGGGGAACATGACTGGGGAGTTTCGGGCCCCTAGGCCAAAGAGGTCATAGCCTAGGGTCACAAAAACCTGTTTATTTGGGCTATTTCAATGGTAGTGATGGTGACGTACATAAATCGCAGCAATGGCCGTTAGCAAAGTCTGAATCTCACGAAATGTCTCATGCAGGTAGAAGACATATTGTTAGACTTGGATTCCAAAGATGGGGTCCCTACATCTCTGCAAACCAGAGTTACAGGGGTCCAAAATTGGTAAAATCCCCCATAGGATTTCATTGCCTCCCTATTTCACTTTCCAAAATCTCACATCTTTTCAAAGGGCAATGGCTCAGCAGTACCAAATTTTCTAGCATTGTAGGGACCCTTACGGGGAACATGACTGGTGAGTTTCGGGCCCCTAGGCCGAAGAGGTCATAGACTAGGGTCACAAAAACCTGTTTATTTGGGCTATTTCAATGGTAGTGATGGTGACGTACATAAATCGCAGCAATGGCCGTTAGCAAAGTCTGAATCTCACGAAATGTCTCATGCAGGTAGAAGACATATTGTTAGACTTGGATTCCAAAGATGGGGTCCCTACATCTCTGCAAACCAGAGTTACAGGGGTCCAAAATTGGTAAAATCCCCCATAGGATTTCATTGCCTCCCTATTTCACTTTCCAAAATCTCACATCTTTTCAAAGGGCAATGGCTCAGCAGTACCAAATTTTCTAGCATTGTAGGGACACTTAGGGGGAACATGACTGGTGAGTTTCGGGCCCCTAGGCCGAAGAGGTCATAGCCTAGGGTCACAAAAACCTGTTTATTTGGGCTATTTCAATGGTAGTGATGGTGACGTACATAAATCGCAGCAATGGCCGTTAGCAAAGTCTGAATCTCACGAAATGTCTCATGCAGGTAGAAGACATATTGTTAGACTTGGATTCCAAAGATGGGGTCCCTACATCTCTGCAAACCAGAGTTACAGGGGTCCAAAATTGGTAAAATCCCCTATAGGATTTCATTGCCTCCCTATTTCACTTTCCAAAATCTCACATCTTTTCAAAGGGCAATGGCTCAGCAGTACCAAATTTTCTAGCATTGTAGGGACCCTTAGGGGGAACATGACTGGTGAGTTTCGGGCCCCTAGGCCGAAGAGGTCATAGCCTAGGGTCACAAAAACCTGTTTATTTGGGCTATTTCAATGGTAGTGATGGTGACGTACATAAATCGCAGCAATGGCCGTTAGCAAAGTCTGAATCTCACGAAATGTCTCATGCAGGTAGAAGACCTATTGTTAGACTTGGATTCCAAAGATGGGGTCCCTACATCTCTGCAAACCAGAGTTACAGGGGTCCAAAATTGGTAAAATCCCCCATAGGATTTCATTGCCTCCCTATTTCACTTTCCAAAATCTCACATCTTTTCAAAGGGCAATGGCTCAGCAGTACCAAATTTTCTAGCATTGTAGGGACCCTTAGGGGGAACATGACTGGTGAGTTTCGGGCTCCTAGGCCGAAGAGGTCATAGCCTAGGGTCACAAAAACCTGTTTATTTGGGCTATTTCAATGGTAGTGATGGTGGCGTACATAAATCTCAGCCATGGCCGTTAGCAACGTCTGAATCTCACGAAATGTCTCATGCAGGTAGAAGACATATTGTTAGACTTGGATTCCAAAGATGGGGTCCCTACATCTCTGCAAACCAGAGTTACAGGGGTCCAAAATTGGTAAAATCCCCCATAGGCTTTCATTGGGCCTCCTATTTACCGTTCCAAAATCTCACACCATTTCAAAGGGCAATGGCTCAGCAGTGGCAAAACTCACCAGTCATGATCCCCCTAAGGGTCCCTACAATGCTAGAAAATTTGGTACTGCTGAGCCATTGCCCTTTGAAAAGATGTGAGATTTTGGAAAGTGAAATAGGGAGGCAATGAAATCCTATGGGGGATTTTACCAATTTTGGACCCCTGTAACTCTGGTTTGCAGAGATGTAGGGACCCCATCTTTGGAATCCAAGTCTAACAATATGTCTTCTACCTGCATGAGACATTTCGTGAGATTCAGACTTTGCTAACGGCCATTGCTGCGATTTATGTACGTCACCATCACTACCATTGAAATAGCCCAAATAAACAGGTTTTTGTGACCCTAGGCTATGACCTCTTCGGCCTAGGGGCCCGAAACTCACCAGTCATGTTCCCCCTAAGGGTCCCTACAATGCTAGAAAATTTGGTACTGCTGAGCCATTGCACTTTGAAAAGATGTGAGATTTTGGAAAGTGAAATAGGGAGGCAATGAAATCCTGTGGGGGATTTTACCAATTTTGGACCCCTGTAACTCTGGTTTGCAGAGATGTAGGGACCCCATCTTTGGAATCCAAGTCTAACAATATGTCTTCTACCTGCATGAGACATTTCGTGAGATTCAGACTTTGCTAACGGCCATTGCTGCGATTTATGTACGTCACCATCACTACCATTGAAATAGCCCAAATAAACAGGTTTTTGTGACCCTAGGCTATGACCTCTTCGGCCTAGGGGCCCGAAACTCACCAGTCATGTTCCCCCTAAGTGTCCCTACAATGCTAGAAAATTTGGTACTGCTGAGCCATTGCCCTTTGAAAAGATGTGAGATTTTGGAAAGTGAAATAGGGAGGCAATGAAATCCTATGGGGGATTTTACCAATTTTGGACCCCTGTAACTCTGGTTTGCAGAGATGTAGGGACCCCATCTTTGGAATCCAAGTCTAACAATATGTCTTCTACCTGCATGAGACATTTCGTGAGATTCAGACTTTGCTAACGGCCATTGCTGCGATTTATGTACGTCACCATCACTACCATTGAAATAGCCCAAATAAACAGGTTTTTGTGACCCTAGGCTATGACCTCTTCGGCCTAGGGGCCCGAAACTCACCAGTCATGTTCCCCCTAAGGGTCCCTACAATGCTAGAAAATTTGGTACTGCTGAGCCATTGCCCTTTGAAAAGATGTGAGATTTTGGAAAGTGAAATAGGGAGGCAATGAAATCCTATGGGGGATTTTACCAATTTTGGACCCCTGTAACTCTGGTTTGCAGAGATGTAGGGACCCCATCTTTGGAATCCAAGTCTAACAATATGTCTTCTACCTGCATGAGACATTTCGTGAGATTCAGACTTTGCTAACGGCCATTGCTGCGATTTATGTACGTCACCATCACTACCATTGAAATAGCCCAAATAAACAGGTTTTTGTGACCCTAGGCTATGACCTCTTCAGCCTAGGGGCCCGAAACTCACCAGTCATGTTCCCCCTAAGGGTCCCTACAATGCTAGAAAATTTGGTACTGCTGAGCCATTGCCCTTTGAAAAGATGTGAGATTTTGGAAAGTGAAATAGGGAGGCAATGAAATCCTATGGGGGATTTTACCAATTTTGGACCCCTGTAACTCTGGTTTGCAGAGATGTAGGGACCCCATCTTTGGAATCCAAGTCTAACAATATGTCTTCTACCTGCATGAGACATTTCGTGAGATTCAGACTTTGCTAACGGCCATTGCTGCGATTTATGTACGTCACCATCACTACCATTGAAATAGCCCAAATAAACAGGTTTTTGTGACCCTAGGCTATGACCTCTTTGGCCTAGGGGCCCGAAACTCACCAGTCATGTTCCCCCTAAGGGTCCCTACAATGCTAGAAAATTTGCCACTGCTGAGTAATTGCCCTTTGAAAAGATGTGAGATTTTGGAACTGTAAATAGGAGGCCCAATGAAAGCCTATGGGGGATTTTACCAAATTTGGAGCCCTGTAACTCTGGTTTGCAGAGATGTAGGGAACCCATCTTTGGAGCCCAAGTCTAACAATATGTCTTCTACCTGCATGAGACATTTCGTGAGATTCAGACGTTGCTAACGGCCATTGCTGCGATTTATGTACGTCAGACTCGCCACCATTGAAATTGCCCAAATAAACAGGTTTTGTGACCCTAGGCTATGACCTCTTCGGCCTAGGACTGCATTGAACGCGACCCACGCATTGTGCGCATTCTGGACAACACCAATTACTGGGTTTATACCCTTCTGGATCCACGGTACAAACACAATGTTCCAAAACTGCTTGAAGAAAGAGCCAGACAGGTCAAAATGGAAGAATACCAGCAGGCCCTTGTGGAGACTTTAGAGAGGAGATTGACATCCTCCCCCTCATCTAGCCAGTTGTACGCCGACAGACTGACTTCCGCAAACCCAGGACGACCAGGAGGGCAGCAAACAACACAAGCCGCAGATAGTGCCCAAAAGGGAATGGTATCGGCAGTGTCCTTGGAGTGGGAAAATTTTCTGACACCCATGCAGCAGCACACAGAACAGCAAGCGTGCAGATCCACCTCCAACACCGATCGCCTGGAGAAGATGGTCAAGGACTACATGTCAGATGGCGTAGCTGTGTTGAACAATCCATCTGCACCCTTCAACTATTAAGTATCGAAGCTAGACACCTGGCACAAACTGGCAATGTACGCAATAGAGGTGCTGGCTTGCCCGGCAGCCAGCGTTATGTCGGAACGCTGTTTCAGTGCTGCCGGAGGCATCGTCACAGATCGGCGGCGTATCCGCCTCTCCACAGAAAATGCAGACCGTCTGACTCAAATTAAAATGAATCAATCCTGGATTGGAAACGACTACGCAACACTCCCGGACCCCAACCAAGTAACATGAACAATGAACATCTGTGATGGGTTAGCGTTTCCGGTCCCTGTTTATTGAACCTCTCATCTGTATTACATTTATGACTGCATGGCGACAAAATGCAAATTGCTATCCGCACGCTTCTTGTCCTCATGCAAGGCCTGGGTTGTTGTGTCTCAAAGCGTGGCCTTCTCCTCCTGCGCCACCCTCCTCCTGTTCCATCACGTGTGCTGCTGCTGGGTTAGCGTTACCGGTCCCTTTTCCTGGAACCTCTTATCTGTATTACATTTATGACTGCATGCCGACAAAAAGCATGTTACCTGTGCAAAGAAAACAGACATTTCCCGCATTTAAAAGACAGTTTTCCCTTTGAAACTTTAAAATCGATTTTCTCAAAAACTATAAGCTCATTTTGCTAAATTTTTTTTCCTCTTGTACCCACTCCCAAGGTGCACATACCCTGTAAATTTGGGGTATGTAGCATGTAAGGAGGCTTTACAAAGCACAAAAGTTCGGGTCCCCATTGACTTCCATTATGTTCGGAGTTCGGGTCGAACACCCGAACATCGCGGCCATGTTCGGCCTGTTCGGCCCGAACCCGAACATCTAGATGTTCGCCCAACACTAGTAATAAGGTGCCTGAGGAGCCACCCGAAACACAGTATTATAAATAAACAGTTGCAGGATCTCACCTTTGGGTCCTATTTCCTTCTCCTGTTCTGCCTATGAAGTCACACCTGGTTTACTGTACAGCCCTTGGAAGATATCAAAATAGCTTCCATGTGTGGAGGCTTCAATGTCCTAAGAACAGACACATACACGTGGCACTCACTCATTTGGCAGTGTACAATGCTTCCATGAAAGGCACCATACACCTGATCTGCCATACAGAAATGTAGAAGTCGTATTACCTGCCATATCATAATGAACTTATGTGGGGTCCTTGAGAGAATGAAATCAAGCTATGCTGGACATTGTGACAAAGCATATAGAACAATTGAGAATATAGAACAATGAGAACAATGAGAAATCTTTTAATTGCCAAGGATGACAGGGTCGTGCCTGGAATTGGGTGTGGCACATACAGTAGCTCAGTGTAGGAATAGGAAGTATAGATAACAGAGCATAATAAAAGCATAGATAACAAGAGTGCAAATTAGTAACTGTAATAATTAATTTCTGTGCATCTAGACATATATTAGCTGTATATATGTTACGGCCAAAACCAGAAATCTAGAACTGGCCGGCCCTTTCTAGAACTGGCTGATTTGATGTCGGCCAAAGTCCAAAACGCAGTTGCTCTGCTGTGGCAGTCAGGTGAGATGGGAGAGATCAAATTACAGTGGTAATTAGTCACAGATGAGGGGGGATGCTTTGCTGGGCACTATGCATGGATGGAGGGGAGGCTTTGCATGGCTGGGGGGATTTGCTAGGCACTTTGCATGGCTGGGGGGATTTGGTGGGCGCTTTGCATGGCTAGGGAGGGAAATTTGCTGGGCGCTTTGTTTGCATGGCTGGGCGGGGGGGGGAATTTGCTGGGCGTTTTGCATGGCTGGGGGAAGGAATTTGCTGGGCGCTTTGCATCGCGGGGGGGGGGGGGGGGAGGAAATTTGCTGAGCGCTTTGCATCGCGGGGGGGGGGGGGGGGAATCATTTGCAGAGTGCTTTGCATGGCTGGGGGGGGGGGGGGGATTTGCACGCTTTGCATGGCTGGTGGGGGGGGAATTTGCCGGGCGCTTTGCATCGCGGGGGGGGGGGGAATCCTTTGCAGAGTGCTTTGCATGGCTGGGAGGGGGGGAATTTGCAGAGTGCTTTGCATGGCTGGGAGGGGGGGGGGGATTTGCAGAGTGCTTTGCATGGCTGGTGGGGGGGGAAATGTGCTGGGCGCTTTGCATGGCTGGGGGGGATTTGCTAGGTGCTTTGCATGACTAGGGGGGGGGGGGGGAATATGCTGAGCGCTTTGCATGGCTGGGGTAGTTTTGCTGAGCGCTCTGCATGCCTGGGTGCTTTGCACGGCAGGGGGGATTTGCACTGAGCTTTGCATGGCTGGAGCAGGGGGGGCAGCCTGCGCTATTTCCTATTTGCAGACCTCAGATCAGAGCGGCGGAGAGAAGCAGAGCAGCGCGCACACTACCCGCTCTGAACCATACACTTCACATGCGGAAGTGAGCAATGACGTCACTTCAGCATGGAAGTGTATGCGTCTTGCGGGTAGCGTGTGCGGCGCTGCTCTGCCTCTCCGATCTGGGTCGTCCTGATGTGAGGTCTGGCTAGCGGGTAGCGGGGGAGGAGAGGTGAGCGGCACTTCGGGACTTGGCCGGCCACACTTAGCCAGAATGCGTTCTGGCCGGCCAAAGTCCGTAGGGAAAGTTTATTTTGAACATTGGCCGCATGAGCCGGCCACTTCTAGATTTGACCGGCCAGAACCCGAAGTGGCCAGACTTCGGGTTCTGGCCGTAACATATATAAGAAACATGGCGAGTTTCCATGATGAGTGTGTGGTAAACCCAGATTAATTCCTTGGTGCTGTGAAAATAGTTATAGAATATATTATTTTTTTTAATAAGCTTGGTCTTTATTACTCAGACTCACTTGAATATCATGAGTTGGATAGCTGACCAGAGAAGAAATCTGAGAAATGTTATAATTTTGCATCAGCTACTGAATTAAATGGCAACCATTATCTCTATTCAATACCCGTGCAAAAGAAATTTCATAGATTTCTCCTTTAAACATCAGAACTACCGAGACTCTGTTATGCTAGGTACACACCATACAATTTTCTGGCAGATTTACCTGCCAGATCGATTATTTCCAGCATGTTCGATCTGAATTTTGATAGATTTTTTTAATCGTTTTTCGATGATTTTCATACAATTAAACGAAAATTGACTGACAAAACTACGATTAAAAACTGATCGGAAAATAAAAAAAAATCGATTGAAATTCAGACCGGACATGATGGAAATAATCGATCTGGCAGGTAAATCTGCCATAAAATTGTATGGTGTGTACCTAGCATAACACATTGGGTTGCTCTTTTTATTTAAAGGGAACCCGAGGTGAGAGGGATATGGAAGCTGACATTTTTATTTTATTTTAAACAATACCAGTTGCCTGGCAGTTCCCCTGATCCTGTGTCTCTAATACTTTTAGCCATAGACCCTGAACAAGCATGCAGCAGATCAGGTACTCTGACTCAGCTGACATCAGGATTTACTGGATTAGCCATATTCCTGTTTCAGGGTTTTGACACAGACACTACTTATGCTAGAAGATCAACAGGGCTGCCAGGTAACTGGCATTGTTTACAACAAAATAAATATGGCGGCCTCCATATTCCTCTCACCTCGGGTAACCTTTAAATTAAGTTCTACTTTAATTTGCAATAAAACTCATCACTATTTTAGTTGGATTAAGACTTACAAGTTTCAGGGCAGGTGAGGAACTACTGGTATATCTTTGCGAGTCTCTGGTTTAGACAACGACCACAACTTGCTTTTTTCCTATTTCTTTTCACAGAACAGTTAAACATGTCCATCTAAAGGTGCCAATGTTTTTGCATAGTTTAGCGGTTCCTGCCTTTCATCACACTCCTATTATTATTATCTAGCCCACAGAAAGGGTGTTGATGGGAATGTCTTGGATTGCCAGTAAGGGATGGACTGTGTCAAGAGCAGGTTAAGGTGCAGTTCTGCACACAATGTTAAGTTTAAGAGTCCATTTATATTTGAAAAATCTTCAAACCTAAACAGACAATCCTTTTCCAGCAAGCTGACCTTGCATGCTTGATTTATTACATTTGGTGTGGGGCATACCACACACAATTATTCCAGATAAACATTCCATCCCAGATATGACAGCTTTGAAGATTGTAACCAGGAATCTTTACTCATGCATTTAACTAAGAGGAGCGTTTTCACCTACATTCTAATTATACAGATGCTTAAAGTGTAACTCCGCTTCCCTTACAAAAGTATATATAGTGCATTGTATATGTAATGGATTCACAAACTTTCTTTCATCATAATCTATTAAAACTACTCTTAAAGGATTTCCCAGGCTACTTACCTGGGGCTTTTTCCAGTCCCTAGAAGTCATTTGTGTATCTCGCCACAGCTCCAATCCTTTCCAGGGTCCCATTGGCAGTCTTTAAGGATTGATGACCCCCGATGGGTCAGTATCTTCTGCACATGTGCAGTACGATGCTGGTGATGTGGGTGTGCACTCGCTCCACGCAGGAGGCCTTAAAGGGAACCAGAGACGAAGCACCCTCATGTATTTTACCATATATATCAATGGGAACATGACAGTAAACACCTAACCTGCTCTCTGTTTCATCTTCTCTGCTAAATCTGCCTGTTATCAG
Organism: Hyperolius riggenbachi; assembly: GCF_040937935.1. Lineage (NCBI taxonomy): Eukaryota > Metazoa > Chordata > Amphibia > Anura > Hyperoliidae > Hyperolius > Hyperolius riggenbachi. Next base: position 219,377,391 of record NC_090647.1, read on the forward strand.
CCCTGATAAGAATACCCGACTGAACATTCAGTATAGCTTTCACTGGAATGATTATAGCTGTGTCAGTCTTCTGTGATGTCTTTTCAAGCCAAAGCCTGCCCCCTTGTAGCTTTGCTTTGCTGCTTCGAGGATAAATAGCAGCAAAGCAGAGCCATAAGGGGGAAGACTTGGGCTTGAAAAGACATCACAGAAGACTGACTCAGCTATAATTATTCGGGGCAAAGCTAGACTGAATGCTCAGTCGGGGATTCTTATAAGGCAGATTTAGCGGTGAAGAATGAAACAAAGAGCAGAGTAGGTGTTTACTGTCATGTTCCTATTGATATATATGGTAAAATACATGAGGGTGCTTTGTCTCTGGTTCTCTTTAACCCTTTGGGGGTCAGCGATCCTTAAAGGCTGCCAGCGGGACCCTGGAGAGGACCAGAGCTGTGGTGAGGGACACAAATAACTTCTAGGGTCTGGAACAAGCCTCAGGTAAAACTACATTTATTTTGTGGCCTCTGAAGTCTTTTAAGTTCGGTTCAGCCAGCAGACAGTTATTAGTTTATAGATTTATGTGTAGAAGTGGTAACAGTCCACAATTTCATTGGTATCACCACTCCATATGTTTAAATCCCCATTTGTGCAGAGTGCTTCATTCGAGAAAGCTGGACAGTTCACAACTAGAGGTACGCTAATGTTTAAAAGTTATTGAACACCCCAATGTTTCCAGTTTTTTATTGAAGTCCAGACAGTTTAATATCTTCCTGTACTCTGAAATAAAAGCATAGAACAAATAAACAAGTAAAAAAAATTGTGGAATTCATGTATAAACTAAAATGTTTTCCTAACTTTTGACTCATCAAAATGGCCACCTTTGGTAGATATCTGCTGAACACACTTGTGGCATTCTTTCTACAATGAAAATCAATTCTTCTTCTTAGAAATGCGGGGGAGGGTCATATAGACATTGGTTTTGGGCGTGCAAACTAATATTTCGCTCCTAGGTGAAGATTTGTGATTTTACAGGGAGATATGTGGGGCTAGAGGATAAGATACAGCCAGGAGAAGAACAATTTGCACTTTATGGCAAGAGTAGAAAATCTGGGAGCCCAAAATCACAAAGGTTCCTATATGCACTTTCCGCAACGTCAAAAAATAATTCATAGTTGATAGATGGAAAGGCAAAATGTTCCCTAATATTGTGATATGGAAAAACTATACTAGAAAATGGCTAAAACTGGAGGAAAAAACAGGAGGAAAAAATACTGCCCAGAATTATCTGTAGGAGATAGTTGCAACCTGTTTAGTAGCCATAAGGGGAAGCTTAACTAATTAGAATTTAAAGCTATTAGTTATAACAAATATTAGGAAGAAAATACAAACTTGTTGTTTTTTTTTTCTTTCATTCCATTTTTCTCTCTCTCTTCTGTTGTCTGTTTTCTTCTATATCCTTTTTTTCCCAAAGCACACTTGATTATTCCAATCTCCTGGCTCATGGCTAACTTTTCTTCTTTTTCTAGTTCTCCCAAACCTTTTCTTTTACTACTCCACTTAGGAGGGAGAGGAGAACAGACTTGATTATTAACATAGGTGAACTGATTAGGCAACCACCCATGATAGATTATTTGTGGCCTATAGAAGGCTTCCCTTCAAGATAAGTCTTGAAGTGATATTTCAATACAGTACCTTAATAATAATACCTTATGTTTTATACAGTTCCAATTTATACCTGTTGGAATATTGACAAAATTGCTCTGAATGATAGAACTGTAAAGTCTGGATATTGATGTGTACATTTTGCTACTCATGCATTTGCTGAAAGTTTGATATTTTATAATCCAATGGCAAATGTAAAGAGCTTTTTCTTGGTTACCTTTTGCTTTAATAAAGCTTTATTTGAAAAAGCAAATCAGTTTTAATTTTTAACAAAATTTACATGTTAAGTTACGGATACCTCAGAATTGCAATTACTGAAAACAACTGCCAATCCTAAACTGTTATAAAGCAATCAGGACTGAATACATTTTAAGTGCTAAGCATTCTTGGCTGCAAGGTGCAATGACCATTAACATTGAAACTATGCTTTGTTTAGCTACTAATGTTCCATTTAGTCCAGACAATTTCTTCAGATATTATTCATACTGACATTTGTTTTGTGGCTGCATACCTGCTAATGTCCATACCTGCTAATAATAATAATATTCTAGCACTCAGTAGGAGTACGTACTGCAGTGGCATCTCATAAGTTGGGCGCCAGGTAGAATAGTATAATATTGACCATTAAACTTATCGATATTATACTAAGCAGTACCCAGTACCCATTCTCACTTGAACCCTCTGCTATAAATGTGTAAGGATCCCTCCTGTAGTGTATTCTGTCCGTTGCAGTGGAGCTGCAAACGGACAGTTCTGACTTGTCTGCTTGCATTCGGTTGTGCATTTGCAATGAGTCACATTGTCATTTTCAATTGCTCTGCAGTTCTGAGCAGTTCACGATGCTGGCATCATTCCACCAATTGCTTAATACAGCTGAGCAGAGGCCAGATAGCCCTGGATTTCCTGCAGGCATGTTGTTACATAATACTGCATGTATTTCCTATGAGAGTCCTTTGCATTCACAACCAGCTAGCAAATGGTAATCAAGCCAGCTCAGGATTGAATGATTACCATTCAGCTGTGTGGAGATTTGCATGCTTGCATCCATTGGTCGATGCCGGCATAAAAGTCTGTCTCCCCTTTTAGACCTCGCCCATCATAGCGATCACTATGCTGGTCTGCTGGGCACTGTGCTACTCTGTATAGTTCTGTTATTGTAGTTCAATGTGACCTTATTACTTATGCATTAGCTAGTTCTTGATAAATATATATGCAGATTTGCTAATATATATTTATCCATTAGTTGAGTCGTTTGTTATTTCTTTATTCAAACCACAGAGATTTTTCAATGACTGTGTTGGCAAGTCTGTTTAGCACGTTTCGGTAGGTTGCGCTTATCGTGATCACCCGTGCTTAGCTAGCATAGTTGTGTTGCTATTAGTTACGTTCTTTCCTGTAGTCTTGCCTGTGTGGATGCTTGCTGGTGACTTTTGTCAGCCTGCTTGCTCTGCTTCTGTGGACGTGACTGTGAGCTGCAGTTGCTACTAGTTATGGTCCAATCTATAGTCCTGTCTTGTACGTGTCTGAATGCTTGCTATCGCTAAGGCAGCACAACATCGCACTGCGCTGCCATTGTGTCTTATTTGCAGTGATATAGGAAGCCCAGAGCTGCAGTTGCTCTGGGCAGCCTGTGTAGACTATTCCATTATTCAGCTACCAGCCTTATTGCTCCGGGTGGTCAAAGTATAACCCCCAAGCATTATACTTGTGATTTGTAAACAGACAGTATTGCTTATGCACACAAGCATTGCAAAATGCTTAACCCTAACCCCCCACTAAGTGCCTAAAAAGAACCCCTGCCTAATACTTAACCCTAATCCCCCTTTGAATGCCTAACCTTAAGCCACCTAATGCATAAATTAACCTTCCTCCTTCCCTCAGTGTCTATAACTAACCTCAAAACCCTGGCACCCAAATGACTGATAGCTTGCCAATCAGCTACAACTATTAATTTCTATGCAGTAATCAATTGACTACTAGCTGCATTAAGTGCCCAAATCACTACTTGGGTGCCAGATTAATGAACATTAATACAGGCATCTATTAGACGCCTCTTGATAGTGGTGCCCAATTGACCTGGTGTGCCCAGTAGAACATAAATGTTGCTAGGACAGTGATGTTTAGGGGTTGATTTTTACCAAAATACACATGTTCTGTTCATTATCATGCCTTGGACCATGCAATCTGGTATTGATCAGTATAACTAGACATGTATGCAGGCAGAGGCGGCCTTAAAGTATGCGGGGTCTGGGGCGAGTGTCATATGCGGGGCCTAGAAATGCAGATATGTTGCAGATACACACACACACATATGCTATATATATATATATATATATATATATATATATATATATATATACACACATACGCCTAGTGGTTAGCGCTCTCGCCTTGCAGCGCTGGGTCCCCAGTTTGAATCCCAGCCAGGTCAACATCAGCAAGGAGTTTGTATGTTCTCCCCGTGTCTGTGTGGGTTTCCTCCAAGCACTCCGGTTATGAATGAAATTATTAGATTGTGAGCTCCTCTGAGGACAGTCAGTGACATGACTATGTACTCTGTAAAGTGCTGCAGAAGATGTCAGTTCTATATAAATACATAATAATAATATGGTAGGACATTAGACTATGATTATGGTAGAATTAGATTGTGAGCTCCTCTGAGGAAAGTCAGTGACATGACTATGTACTCTGTACAGTGCTGCAGAAGATGTGTGAGGAAGAAAGGGGGGGGGGGGTTTGGACTGCAATATATGATAGAAAAGATTACACTATGGCAGAGAGGGGAGATGAAAAAATAGAGAATGTGATGGGGAGGAAAGTTTAAAGACAAGAGGTCTCAGCTGAACCGTTTATGTTGGACAAGCTGCAGAGGAAAGACAAGTGAACGATCAGCAGCAGCCCCCATTCCCCCTCCCTCCGGTAATTGATCTTATCTTTATTGCAGCTGTCTGCAGTTATCTTAGAATTCCCCTTACTTGCCTGTGAAGGCTTCAAAACTTTTTCTGCAGCTCTGGAATCCTCTTGAATCTCCCGCAGTGTTGAGACAGGCAGCCCGGAGAGGAAGGGGGCGTGGCTGCAGGACACACAGCTTCGTAACAGGGAGGAGGGGGAGGACTCGGGGAGCGACAGGCTGCAGGCATAGACATTAGAGATGGGAAGTTCGGATCTTTTCAATGATCCGGATGATTCGAATCGGATCATTGAAAAGATCCGGATCTTTGATCCGAATCTCGGATCATTTTACTAGGGAAGCATTCGGGGGTGAAATGACTAGCAGGACAGGTCTGTGGACAGGAGAAGGGGAGGGGGGTGGACACACAGAGAAGGGGAGATGATGGAGGGCAGGGAGTGGACAGAGAAGGGACGAGCAGAGAGCAGAAGTGTTTGCTTGCACACAATACCCACATGCTGCAATCATACGCTTTACATGTATTTCACCTATATGCTCATCTGTGTACTTTCTCATGCAAATGTCGCACAGTGAAAGAAAGCATTCCCCGAAGATAAGTGCAGCTGTATAGAGCAGAGTCTGGGAGGATAATATTGCAAAGCAATCACAGTGCCCGCAAAGTTACTGAGCTGTGCTGAGCCAAAAGCTTCCAATGTGATCACTGTGCAGCACTACGGAACAGACAGCCTATAATGGGCAGCACGTTACAGCCAGTATGTGTGCTCTACACATATCTGGCAGTGGCACCCATGTCCCCTCTCTCTCATCTACCTGTCCCTGTGCAAGGCTGGCTCCCCTCCTCCAACTCAGCGATCCGTCCCTGCTCTGCTTCCAGGACCCCGCTGCCCGCTGAGAGGGGGCGTGTCGCTCCTGGCCCCGCCCCTATTGCGATCCGAATCACTCATTTTGATGATTCGGATGATCGACTCATAAAATAGATTCGGATCAAAGATCCGAATCGTTCATGATCCGGACAACACTAATAGACATCACTGTCTGTGAGAAGCCTGCAGCGTCATCACCTCCCTCTGCCTCCTTACATCCCCGACTGTCAGATATAGCTGCCGTGGCCGCCCGCAGCTTCCTGCAGCAATCTCTGAAGCAGGGCTGCTGCGGATCGGATTGGATCAGGTTGTCTGCTGTCTGCACGGCTCCTCAGAGGGTGCGGGGCCCTCTTCAGGTGCGGGGCCTGGGGCGATTGCCCCACTTGCCCCCCCAAAGGCCGGCTCTGTATGCAGGCCCAGGTTACTAAGGGATGTTAAAGCCAGCCGTGTGTCATATTCAAACCTGGAGCAGATTAATGCTAGGTACACACCATACAATTTTCTGTTATGCTGGGAATACACGGCTCGATTCTGAGCTATTAAGATGGCTTGATAGACAATTTCCGACATGTTCGATCACCGTTCGATCGTTTTGCCGCTCGATTCATCATTGAAGTGAATTGAAAAAAGATGAGAAAAACAAGCGGAAGGTAAGAGAATCGGGCGGGCAAAACCATTGGACGCAGAATCGAGCACCAGAATCGAGCCGTGTATTACCAGCATTATGCTGGGAATACATGGCTTGATTCTGAGCCATTTAGATGGCTTGATAGATTATTTCCAACACGTCCGATCTCCCGCCCGATCGTTTCGCCACTCGATTCTGCACTGAGGACAATGGAAAAAGATAAGAAAAACGAGCCTGCAGAATCGAGCAGGGAATCGATCGAGCGGGAGAATCGAGCAGCAAAATTGAGCTGTGTATGCCCAGCATTAGATTTACCTACCAGATAGCTAATTTTCAACATGTTGAAAAATTAGCTATCTAACCATCTATCTGCCCAGCATTATTCTACTTAGCAGGAGATAACCAGAAGACAATGCACCAGAGATAATGACCAGTCTCTACAGAAAATCTAACAGAAAATTGTATGGTGTGTACTAGACGTAAGAAATATCTGCTGCTAGCTGATAAAAGATTGCATCCTCTACCTGTAGTACTGACATAAAGGGATTTGTGTGATTGATTTGTTGTGTGATTTCAGCCCTTATGCAGGCATCCACAGTTAGAATAGTTTTCTTTTAAACTCAGGCTGTCCTGGGTTTGTTTAATCACTTAAAGGACTTCCGAGGCCAAATGTCAAAAAAAGTTAAATACCTGCATCACTTTTGTAGGCACGGAGGGCGCCATCCGCGCCCTTCATGCTGTTCCGCCAGGTCCCCGCCGCTCAATAGCCCCCCGGGCCGGCTCCCGGCCTCACGGCCCGGGTCGGGCTCTCTTGCCTGCACTAACATGACCACATGAGCTGGCCGCGGCTATGCAGTCTGCATAGCCGTGAGTGCGGCTGCGCAGCTCTAGGGCCAACCCTCGATCCACGAAACAGGCTGTTGAGCCCAACCCATGCCGTGAGGTCGGGAGCCGGCCCGGGGGGCTATTGAGCGGCAGGGACCCGGCGGAACGGCATGGAGGGTGCAGACGGCGTCCTCTGTTCCTACAAAAGTGATGCAGGTATTGAACTTTTTTTGACATTTGGCCTCGGAAGTCCTTTAAGCCTATCTGGACGAACATTCTTGCCCAGATAGGCTGTGCGCACTCCTGCCAGCTTTGCGCACTCCCGCGTGCGCACCCCAGCCGCCGGCCGTTAGCCCAGCGATCAATGAATACTATTATACATCCCATTCATTAATTGAAGCCCCCTGCAGAAAAACCGACAGCCTCTTATCAAAGGCTGCAGTTTTTCTGAGTTAAAAAAAGTTTCCCGTCCTTCTAATGCTTCCTGAAAGCGTGATCGTATGCTTCCAGGACTTTTTGACTGTGGCCATCTTGTGGCCAAATAGTAAAAACTACACCCACATCCATTTTTTATTAAATAAATACATTTTTTACATTTAAAATTAGCTGTTTCCCTCCCACACCAAAAATTACCCAAATAAAATTTTTCATAAAAAAATTGCAAAAAAATTGCAAAAAAAAAAAAAAAAAAAAAAGACAAACAGTTACCTAAGAGTAGTGTTCTCACTTCTACTTAAAAGTATTCATTTTCCACAATCTTGAATTGTTTTGTAATATTATTTATACAGGTATTGTTAAAAATCTATTTAGGAATATCTGTATGTAAATATAAATGTATACATATACATACAAGGTGACAGGTATGGGAATAAGAACTGTATAGATCCGCTGCTCTGCTATAGTTGAGCAGTATGCAATACCCTATGGAGAGGGTTGAGGGATGAAAGGGTGTTGCACCCCTACATTTCCAGTTGCTTCCTCTTTAAATGTTCTGCTCTCCTTCAATCTATCCCTGGTTACTACTTGAACCCTAAAGTCTGTCCCTCATTACCCTCTAGCACCATGTGTGGCCAGTATGATGCAACTCTACCCCATAACAATTGCGGCTATCTTGCCACTCCCCCCCCCACCCCCCAATCAGCTAAAGAGTAGAATAATTCAATACCTGACCCTAGACAAGTAGCATTGCATCAGCAAGGGCAAGTATGTTAAAGCTGCTCCACTGCCAGTTCTGAAACACTGTCCACAGTCCTCCTAGCACTGAAGTCCCAGGTCTTTGCCCAAATCCAGGTGTGTGTGTGTGTGTGTGATAGTGTATGTTCATCGGAGTCAATGGTACTACAACAATCTATTTAAATTTTTGCACTGGTGGTGGGGCGCACATGCGCCGATCGGACGAAAAAAAGTGATTTACTTCCTGTCCAGCAGAGAGCATATCACTGTTCAGGGGTTGGAGCTATGCATATTACCCTGTCAGCACACTCTGTCTCAGGGGCATGGGTAAGGGAAAATGGTGCAGTGTGATTGTCCTACCCTGGGCCTTCATGCCACAGGACAATTGCACCATACCATGGGCTCGATTCACCAAGCCGTGCTTATGTATAGCATGCTATGCGTATAGCTCGCAAGGTTACTTGTGCAAAGTTTTACGTGCTTACAGGTTTACACGCACGCGCTAACAAAGATCCTCACGTGTTAAAGCGGCACAATGCACGCATTGTGATGCGTTAATATGTGAAGAGCTTTGTTAGCGCGCGTGTAAGCCTGTGCGTACGTAAAACTTCACGCAAGTAACATTGCGCGCTACACGCATAGCACAGCCGTGCTATGCATTAGCACTGCTCAGTGAATCAAGCCCCATACATGAAGTGAATGTGGTTTTACGGCAAAGTTTTTTCCCCTTGCTCCTACTGTTCTCCTAAAGGTGGCCATGCACTGGTCGATTTGCCATCAGATTTGACCAACAGATAGATCCCTCTCTGATCAGAGAGGGATCATATGGCCACCTTTACTGCAAACAGATTGTGAACCGATTTCAGCCTGAAACCGTTCACAATCTGTGGTGGTGGTGCTGCCGCCACTCCCCACCCCGCATACATTACCTGCTCTGCCGGCGTCAGTCCCGCTGTCACCGCTGCTCCGTCTCCGCGCTGGTCTGGTCTTCGGCATGCTTCACTTCTTCCTGCCCGGCAGGAAGTTTAAACAGTAGAGGGCGCTCTACCTTTTACACTTAATGCCGGGCATGAAGAAGTGAAGCATGCCGAAGACCAGACCAGACCAGCGCGGAGACGGAGCAGCGGTGACAGCGGGACTCGCGCCGGCGGAACAGGTAATGTATATGCGTAGGTCGTCGGGCATTTCGAACGCCACTATCAACGCACTCCCGACCCGCCGGTGCTCGAAAAAAATCTTCCGCACGGATGGATCGACGTGAGTCGACGGGAACGATGGATTTCGGACGGAAATCCATCGTTCTGTCAGCGGTGTGTGCGGCGATTTCACAGCCGTTTCGCTCACTGTGATCGAAACGGCTGTATATCGGCGGGAAAATCGTTAGGTGTATGGGCCCCTTTAGCATAACCTGCAAATTTAGTGGTTTTAGCATGTATGGGGGGCTTTGCTATTAACCACTAAAGTCAGCGGCCATTGACTTCAATATTAAACATGAACCGTTGGGAATGATCGTTCACATAAATGTAAATGGCAAACAAAAGTTTGTTCACCAGGAACTTCTCACCGTTAAACAAGTTCACCCATCACCAGTCAAAGCTATTCAGCCAGAAAACAAAAAGCTGTTTTTACAATATTCGTATATTATTGTTGTTAGTATTTGGCACCAATGCCATGCACTAAGTAATACCAGAAAGTTAATATAACTCAAAAAGTATATCCAATGACAGATCCATAGGAATGAATACCAAAACATATACTGTACTTAAATTGCATGGTGTAATAGCCTGTATAATAGAATGCCCTGTCTTAAAGCGGTATTGTCACCGTAAAAATCAAATTTCAACAGCAACTGGTCTGAGTGTATTAAGTGATAAAGATGCTAATCCTGCATTCAAAACTTGCAAAACTTTTTCTGCTGTTATGGTTTGCAGTTATCACATACTTTAGGAGCACTGGCCCTAGTGCCAAACAGTGCCAAAGAGTTGAATGCTGGAAGTTCTTTTTATCTATAATATATTCCTCCTCTTCCATTTATTTCTCTGCCTAGCTTTCTTTTCCTGGACAGAAATGGCGGCATACTCCTGGGTTCAACTCCTCCCCCTGAACCCTGATGGACAGATCTTTTTTGAATAAATTAAAAGAACCCGCCCCCCCCTGCCATTCTCTTTTTTTCTGTCCTCGATGGACAAGGTCTTTTGTTTTTGGGTGTCCGTTTTTGTTTTCTATGGCCGCCCTATTACCTTTTTTTTTTTTTTTCTTTTTTCTTCAAGCAGGTTCAGCCTCTCCTGCTCTGCGGGCATTGCGCTGCCTAAATGGCGGTTATAGATGCGTCCCCACCTAGTTCTCATGCGGAGTGTATGGAGCCTTTCCGCCCTATGCTTCCTCCCTCCTTCCTCCAATTGCCCGAGATCTCGCGAGACTTCGCGTGCCCCATCAGGATTGGCCGGCGGCTCCGTGGGCGTCATCTCCGGCCAGAGCGGCATATCTGAACGAATGCGCCAGACGCCAGAGCGTTCACAGCTGATCCGGCGTTGCTGTAGCTCTGGTGTCGGCACGAGGCAGGAATCGTCCTGGGCAGTTGGCGTCCTCCTGAGGTCTGAGCGACGAAGATTCGCTTCCCCATTTGGATCACATCTCGGAATTCTTCTGGAGAGGTATGAGAAGGACTGCCTTTCTATGAACGGTATGAAATATTTTGAGCCATTGCAAGCCTAGGGGATTCATTATTAGCATTGTTTTCTGGCAGGTGTTGTTCTAAAGGGCATCCATGGATGAGGATTCGGTGCCTATGGAGGAAAGGGGAGAGGAGAGGTAACTGATGTCTAAATGACATCATTTTGTGCCTTTCCACACGTTGGGTGTTTAAAACTTGCATCTTTGCAGCACTAGGTGAAGGGCTTATTTATAAAAGAGTGCTACCTCTCTAACAAGACGCGGATGTTTTTAGTGGAACATATATATTTTTTACTTATGTCTCCACAGTCCGCCAGAGGGAGAAGGGGAGAGTGGAGTGTCTAAAAGTCACAGATCCTCATCCCAAGCGAGATCCCGCTCGAGGTCAAGACATACAAAGTCGACTGACCATCGTTCCTCGCAAGATGCAGGACCATCTAAGAAAGACTCTTCTAAGGAGCATAAAAAGTCTTCCAAGAAAAGGAAGAATCATTCACCTCACAGAGACTCTCCAAGGCGACATTTCTCAAGCAGGAGAGACAGATCACCTGAGAGACATTATTATTACAGGGATTCTCGCAGGAGTAGATCTCCTAGGAGAAGACGTGATTCCAGAGATAGATATTATTCTCCTGACAGGAGATATAGATCAGAAAGGTCAGAGAGATACTATTCACCTGAGCATTCAAGGCAACAATTGAATACGGAGCTCAGGCATCAGCAACCGGCTAAATCATTATGCTGGTCTTGCGCCCAGCCAGCATTACCTGATAAGTTGGTATGTGAAGCTTGTTTTGCAGAGCTGGGGAGAGACAAGGAAACTGATAATCAACAGGTCATGTCGTTTATTCAGCAGGCGGTTCAAGAAACCTTTAATAAGATGGCTACCAGTCAACCTATATCTCAGGCCCAACCAGGGACATCAGAAGAAGCTCAGCAGGAGAACGCAACACCTCTAGGTTTTGATTTTGCCATGGTACCGGCATTTGTAACAGCAATTAAGGAGGCGATTGAGTGGGAAGATGATAAAGAATCAAGTAAAAGTCCGGACAAATACTATCCGCATCTTAACAAACAGCCGACTACTTTCCCATTCATGAGTGTCATCAAGGACATCTTTCGCGGGGAATGGAATAAAATAGATCAGAAGCCCTCTCTTGCAAACAGATTCTCCAAGCTATACCCACTAAGCCCTGAGGACGCTAAAATGATGGATGCAGCCCCAGTGGTAGATGCCTCCATAATGCGCCTGGCCAAACATGTCACTCTACCTATGGATGATGGCGTCCTATTCAGTGATCCTCTAGATAGAAAAATGGACTCAGATATTAAAAAAGCTTTCTTAGCGGCTGGAGCAGCTTGCAAACCGGCAGTAGCCTTAACATCACTGGCAAAAGCAATAAGAGTATGGGTTGAAAACATAGAAGTTGCTATTAATTCCGGAGCAGACAAGTCGGAAATAATAAGGGCATTAGACGAGCTTAAACTTTCAAGTGACTTTATTGGGGAAGCAGCAATAGACACAATCAGGTCTTCCGCAAGATCGATGCTTCATAGCGTAACAGCTAAGATGGCATTATGGCTGAAACCCTGGGCGGCTGATCAATCATCAAGGAATAACTGGTGCCGCATACCGTATGACGGGGTGCACTTATTCGGAAGCCAGATGGATGGTGCCATCGCTAAGGTGACTGGGGGTAAATCGGGTCTCCTTCCACAAGATAAAAAAACAAGACCCACCAATCCTCAGCCACCAAAAAGATCGTTTCCCAATAGGTTCCAACAAGCCAGAGGTAATCGACCGGGGAGGCAGTTTAACCGCAGTTGGAGAGGCACTCAGTCATCCTTTCTTAAGAATATCAAGCAAAGGTCAGCCCCAGTGCCGCAGCAGAAGCCAAAGCCCTTTTGAAGTTACGCCCACCCAGGCAATACCGGTGGGGGCGAGACTTCAAGCTTTCTGGACTGTCTGGGTGGAGAAGATACAAGATCCTTGGGTGATAAAAACATTAAGGAAAGGGCATGCGTGGAAGTTCAAGAGACCACCACCTTTATCGAGATTCAGAGAAACCTTTCTTCCTCACAACTCCCAAAAATGTCAAGCTCTGAAAGAGTATGTGGACACTTTACTAAAGGCAGAGGCGATTATTCCAGTACCAGAGAAGACAAAAGGATCGGGAATCTATTCTCCGCTATTCTTGGTTCCCAAAACATCTGGAGGATGGCGCCCAGTATTAGACTTGAAATTCCTAAACAGTTTTATCAAGGTCCGCCATTTCAAAATGGAGTCTCTACAGACAATAATAAAAATGATAAGAATCAACGATTGGATGACGACGGTGGACCTCACGGACGCATATCTGCATGTTCCAATAAAGCAAAAATTTCAAAAGTTTCTGAGGTTTGCAATAGACGAAAAACACTTTCAATTCCAGAGCCTTCCGTTTGGGATCTCAACGGCTCCTCGAACATTCACGAAGATCCTGCTTCCAGTGATTGCACTTTTAAGGGTGGAAGGACTGCGAGTCTACCACTACTTGGACGACGTGTTACTAGTGAGCCAAGATCGGTCCACCCTACTGAAGCATCAGCACAAACTGATAGAAACGTTGGAGTCATTGGGGTGGTTAATCAACTACCAGAAGAGCAAGTTAACACCATCCCAGGACATGGTCTTTCTGGGGGCACGATTCTTAACTCCACAAAACAAAGTATGTTTACCAGAGGAAAAGATTACTGCAATACAGGGGAAAGTAAAGGCAGCTTTGTCACAGAGGAAATTGTCATCCAGGCAAATCCAAAGCCTGCTGGGAACGTTTTCATCAACTATACCCCTTGTAAAATGGGCGCATTGGCATCTAAGAAAACTTCAAGCTTTCTTTCTCCAGCATTGGAACAAGTCAAGTCTGTTTCAGAGGTTCATCCTCCCAATAGAAGTGAAAAACTCCCTGCGGTGGTGGTTGATCAGGCCCCATCTTCAGAATTGCCATCACATTCAACCAGAAAGTCCAATAATAGTAACAACAGATGCCAGTTTGACAGGCTGGGGAGCTCACTGTGCGGGAGCCTGCATCCAAGAGAAGTGGAGACTTCCACAGAAGGGGGTGCCGTCCAACATCCTGGAGCTGAGAGCAGCTTACCTGGCACTCAGAGCTTTCAAACACATAGTCTTTCAGAAAACAGTGATGCTACAAATAGACAATACAACAGCAGTATCGTATATCCGAAGACAGGGAGGTACCAGGAGTTGGACATTGCTCAACGAGACGAGTCAGATGATGGCTTGGGCCCAGGAGAACTTGCAGAATCTCTCGGCAGTATACTTACCGGGAGTCCAAAATACTCTGGCAGACCGGCTGAGCAGAGAGTTTGTGGATCCCCACGAATGGGCGCTAAACAGCAAAGTCTTCCGGGAGATTGTACAGAAATGGGGGACGCCCCAAATAGACTTGTGTGCCTCAACCTGGAATACGAAGGTACCGAGGTTCTTCGCGAGATATCCGGAGGAATTGGCGGAAGGGACGGACTGTCTAGCGCAGCAATGGAATTTCGAGATGGGATATGCCTTCCCCCCGTTTCCATTAATAACCAACTTTCTACGCAAATTATTGAGAGAACATTGCATGATCATTCTTATTGTGCCGTATTGGCCGAGGAGACCTTGGTTCACTCTAGTGAAGGAGATGAGCATAGAGGATCCTCTAATACTACCCAAGATACCAGACCTTCTACATCAAGGGAACTTGTTATACCCGGAAGTCAATCAGTTAAATTTAATGGCTTGGAAATTGAGAGGAGGAAGTTGATAGCCTTGGGGTGTTCAGAGGAAGTTGTTGCCACTTTATTGAAAGCAAGGAAAATATCAACCAATACAACGTATCATCGTGTCTGGGAGAAGTTTATTCTGTTTACGGCAGAAAATAATCTTGACGCAATCTCACCAAGGGTGCAGGACATTCTAAGTTTTCTCCAAACGGGTGTCGAAAAAGGTCTGAGCGTCTCGGCCATTAAAGTTCAAGTATCGGCACTTTCTGCCCTCACGAATGAAAAATGGGCATTCAACCCATTAGTTGTGCAGTTCATTCAGGCACTTCACAAAATGAGACCACCTAGGAAACCTTTTTTCCCGCAATGGGATCTATGTGTTGTGCTGGACGTATTATCAAGTACACCCTTCCATCCGGTGGAATCAGCTTCACTACAGAACATAGCCCTGAAGGCCCTGTTTCTCACAGCAATTTCGTCTGGAAAAAGGGTCTCTGATCTACAAGCGTTAGGCTGCTCTCAAAACCTGTTACAATTTTTTCCAGATAGAGTTGTGATCAGACCTGTGCTATCCTACATTCCTAAAGTAACATCTACGTTTCATATAAACCAAGAACTCAACTTACCTACCTTGTCATTAGGAGACGAATGTCATCCTTTGGATGTGGGGAAAAGTATTAAAACGTACATGGATAACACTGCTTCTTTTAGAGCGTCAGACCATCTCTTTATAAACATCCAAGGCGCTAAAAAAGGTCAGCCGCTAACGACCAGAACAATCTCAAGTTGGTTGGTGAGACTTATTCAGTTAAGTTACAGGTTAAAGGGACTGGAGGTCCCGAAGGAGGTCAAGGCCCACTCCACCAGGGGTATGGCAGCCTCATGGGCGTCATTTGCGAAAGTCTCTGTAGAGGCAATATGTAAGGCAGCTAGCTGGTCCTCACCTCATACATTCCTTACCCATTACCATGTTAATCCAGCATGTTTAACTTCATTGGAATTCGGAAAAGCTGTACTGTCTGCATGTGCTAAATAAATTGTGTGTTTTTGCATTCCCACCCTCGATTCCTGATTTGTTATATCCCAGGAGTATGCCGCCATTTCTGTCCAGGAAAGCAGAAAATTGTATACTTACCTTCCGTAATTTTCTTTTCCTGGATCAGAAAATGGCGGCATACGAATCCCTCCCTCTTGTCCATTCGAGGACTGATTTTCACGAGAATGGCAGGGGGGGGCGGGTTCTTTTAATTTATTCAAAAAAGATCTGTCCATCAGGGTTCAGGGGGAGGAGTTGAACCCAGGAGTATGCCGCCATTTTCTGATCCAGGAAAAGAAAATTACGGAAGGTAAGTATACAATTTTCTGCTATCTGAAACACCTCTGCTCACTTGTGTTTACAAGCAAGGCTAAGGTGACTTAGTGATTGGAGATAAGACAGTGCAGTTGTTAGTATATACCTCAGTGGGAGTGTCTGAAGACTCTGGGAGGAGGGCAGCTAATGCATACACAATGAGCAAGAGAAGGGAGGGGGGGAAACAAGAGTCAGGGAGGATATGATGTCAGCATTAGCTTGGCAAGATGGCCACTGCCTAGAATAGGATTTTCTGCTTTTCCTTTATAAAATTCACAGGAATCAGTACGTGAATAGCACAATACATCCGTTATGAATAGGTGTCGCTTGTTCTTTAACCTATTTTGGTTCCTGGACGTAGTTTCTACGCTTAGAGTGACGTCATGTAAACAAACTCATGGCCGCCATCTTGTGGCCAAAAAGTAATACTACACCTGAAAAAAAAAAAACAATTAACACACATTTACATTATAAATCTATTGTTTACCTCCCACCCTCCCAAAACTACCCAAATAAAATGTTTACTATAAAAAAAACAAAAAAACATTACAATAAAAAAAAAACAAAAAACATGTAAATATTTACCCAAGGGTCTAAACTTTTTAAATATCAATGTAAAGATGAAATATTTCTATTTTTTTTTTTTATTTAAACTTGTAAATAGTGATAGATGCAAAATGGAAAAAATGCACCTTTATTTCCAAATAAAATATTGTCGCCATACATTGTGATAGGGACATAATTTTAACGGTGTAATAACCGGGACATATGGGCAAATACAATTAGTGAGTTTTAATTATGGAGGCATGTATTATTTTAAAACTATAATGGCTGAAAACTGAGAAATAATGAATTTTTCCATTTTTTCTTATTCTTCCTGTTAAAATGCATTTACAGTAAAGTGGCTCTTAGCAAAATGTACCCCCCAAAGAAAGCCTAATTGGTGGCGGAAAAAACAAGATATAGATCAGTGCATTGTGATAAGTAGTGATAAAGTAATAGGCTAATGAATGGGAGGTGAACATTTCTCACGTGAAAACGATGGAACGCGAATGGGTTAAAAAATAAAAACTTACAGTGCAGAGCCATCAAAATATCTTTGGGAAGTACTGTGAAAAAACACAAGCATGCAGGGCAATGTGTTTTTACAATAACAAAAATAGGTTATGTATGTGTAACGATTGTGGAATTCTCTCCGTGATCAGCGCACAAGATGTGCGCTGACACTGCGGAAATCCTCCACAAGCGTATAATTTGCGGAAACCCAGCAGAAGGTGCAATGCACCTGTAGAGGGAAATTCCTGTTGGCAGGTGGAGCTGTGGAGTGCAGAGGAACTGCTCCTCTGCCCTACCACACATGACAGGAATTGTACGAAGGGAAGAAACGCAATCGCAAGAGAGGCGATTGAGAATGAGCACAGACACAGATTGTATGTGTGTGCACCAAACCGGTCGCCAACCCGCGACGGTGCACACACCACAGCAGATATGAAGTAGGAACGCGATCGCGAGAGGTGCGATCGCCAGACGTGACACAAGGCTACAGCAAGGCAGAGCACGAGAGTAGCAAAGGCACAGCAAATTATACAATGAGGAGATACGGAAAACAACAAACGCTAGCTAAACGCGAACACCGCACTCATTCGCAACAG
The DNA here is from genome assembly GCF_040937935.1 of Hyperolius riggenbachi. Classification (NCBI taxonomy): domain Eukaryota; kingdom Metazoa; phylum Chordata; class Amphibia; order Anura; family Hyperoliidae; genus Hyperolius; species Hyperolius riggenbachi. Next base: position 219,394,870 of record NC_090647.1, read on the forward strand.
TGCATGCGTTTATGCGCGGTCTCCACGTGTTAAGCACAATAGAGACAAACACGCCTAACTAACCACCAACAGACAAACATGAAACAGAGGACGCGAGCGCTAGCTTAACGGTTACCTCACCGAGCCTCCAGCAAGCGTTCGTAGCAGACAAGACAGACACACGAAAGCAGGGACAAGCGAGAGATAGGATCCACAGCACTAGCGAAGAGGCCAGTGCGATCCAGGGAGACAGAGAGATGGAGATCAGACGGATCCACAGCACTAGCGAAAAGAGGCCAGTGCGATCCAGGGAAGACAGATCGAGGAGATAGCTGGTAGCAACCACTGCTCCAGCTATGCTCCAAGAACAAAGATCAGAACGACTTCCTGTCGACCACCGCAGGGACAGGACAATCGCAACAGACAGACAAAACAGATATGCAATCCTAACTGCACTAGGGAAACCTGCCGAGTGCAGTCCCAGCAATTACTCTAAGCTAATATTCAAACAATGAGCAAGGCTGACACTCTCCAGAGTGTTTCACAGGAAGAATCCTTATGACCAGCAACTTACTGTGGGAAACATAGCTCTTTATAGAGCAAGCCCACAAGGGATGTGGCTAGGCAATCTGCATGACAAACATATGCAAATTCCTCAGCAGCAAGCTGCACAACTGACAAAAGGTCTCTCTTCCAGAGACCTGCAGAATGCAGACCTGAACAGTGGTCAAAAGGCTGCCTGCCTGCGCAGGCATCCACGCGGATCCTCACAGTACGGTTTTGTTGCTTGGAAACTTCTTTGCTGCATATTTTCTTTAATTGTTATAAGTACAGTACACCCACAAGTATATTGACATATTACCTGGGATTTCCATACATTTCACAATTAATAAACAGAAAACTAAAACATCTAAAAGGATGGCTTCAGTTTAGTAGAAAAAAAATATACAGTGTAAAATACACAGTATATTGTCACATCACCTTTAAATTTGGTTATAAGTTCCAGCCTTGGCCAGTCCCTTCTCTCAATTTTTTAGTTACTCAGTTTTCCTTCCACCATTCCATTTATCTGAAGGAAGGGAGACGAAGGTTTGGCACTACTGTGGTTTATTTTTGCAAAACTTGCATACAGCTCATACAGTGCTTATGAGGATGAAACAAACCTGGTGGGTGGTGTAGTGGTAGGTGCAGGGACACTAGTTGCCTAACGGCGGTTTCGCCTGTTGAGGCTCCTTCCAAGGCAAAATTCATGAGCTATATGAATGTTTGCAAAAATGAACCACAGCAGTGCCAGGCCTTCATCTCCCTTCCTTTTATATGCACACTATGCTACTGGTCCTGAGCATGCTAACAGTGGGCCACGGTGGGGCTGACCGCAGATCGGGGACCTCTCATGGTAGTGCCGATATCCTTAATATCTCTCCTAATGGGTACAACGGGTACAAAGATGGGCAACTAAATTAATCAGAGGGATGGAAGATCTCACTACCCAAGAAAGGTTGGACAAACTGGGCTTATTTTAGCTTGGAAAAAAGGCGAATGAGAGGTGACCTGATTAACATGTATAAATACATCAGAGGGCAAAACAAAAGCTTGGCAGATGAGCTTTTTGTTCTTGTATGATGGACAAGGGGACATGATTTGCATGTGGAGGAAGAAACGTTTTTGCCATCTGTTTAGAAAGGGGTCCTTCACAGTGAGAGTGGTTAAAATCTGGAACATCTTATCTTAGGAAGTAGTTAAGGCAAACTCTATATCTGCATTTGAAGAGAGCTTGGATGCTTTTCTTGCACTGAAGGGCTATAATAGGTAATTCCCAGAAGAGTTGATCCAGGGATTTATCTGACTGCCATCTGGAGTCGGGATGGAATCTTTCCCTTCAAAGGCTAATTGGCCCAGGCCTTGTAAGGTTTTTCACCTTCCCCTGGATCAACTGGGATATATGCAGGTTCAGGATGGTGTTTTATTAATTTTTTTTATTTATTATTATTTTTTCTGGTTGGACTTGATGGATCTATGTATTACCATATATCTTTACACCATTTCTGTCAGCCAGTCATTGAAAGATTCTCACCAGCTTTATAATGTTTGGCCATGTTTTGGATGCCACACCTTGGCGTCAGTCTGCTGTACAACATCCTTACCATCACAGGCTCTAGAAAAGACCAGAATGTTACATAGACATTGTGCCACATATACAATTCACCTTTTCTCTTGAGTTTTCTCCTAGATGATATTTTAAAACTTGTTAATAAAATACATTTTTAAGCCACCAGAAAGCAAAAAATAATTTTGATATCACTTTTCACCTACTTTTTGGTACTTTTTTAGTTGAAAAGTACTGGAAAGTTATTTTAAATTGAAGATGAAAAATTATCTCCTAGGAGAAAACTCAGGTGAAAAAGTGAATTGCATATGGCTCCGTGCCTTAGTTCATGCCACTCCTATCAAACAGGTTAGAGTTATAAGTCCTGCCTTTCCTGCTGGTGGCAATTTGCATTTGGACTGTGATCTTGGAAAATTGTATACTTACCTTCTGTAATTTTCCTTTCCTGGTGTACTCCATGTCAGCATACTAATGGGCAAATCCCGCCTCCCAGTGCCCCCAATAGGACGTCCCTAGATGTTTTAAATAGACCTATCCCACACTGTGACAGCATTCTATGTAACTAGGACGAGCCGACAGCATGGGGCGGGCCGTATGCTGACATGGAGTACACCAGGAAAGGAAAATTACCGAAGGTAAGTATACAATTTTCCAAGTTCCCTGGTGACTCCATGTCAGCATACTAATAAGCAATAACTAGCCAGACTAAACACGGGTGGGAATGCAAGAAACAATTTTAATAAAGAAAACCAGGCATACAGAAAATAAATTAAATGGCAGAAACAGTGCATGAAGAAACTACTGTTTTCCCAAACTGTACGGATGACAGTATCGCTGGGTCTACTCGATAATGTCTATGAAAAGTATGCCCTGAAGCCCAGTTGGCTGCTTTGCAAACATTTAGCAATGAGACCTTTCCAAAGGAAGCCCAAGACGAGGACATACTCCTCGTTGAGTGGGCTAGAATGTCCTGATGCGGCTCAAAGCCTTTAGCTTTATACGCCTTTTTAATTAACATTACAATCCATTCTAGCAATTGTTCTAGTAGAAGCTTGCTTTCCGCGACGGTATCCTCCTGGAATCACAAATAAACTGTCTGTTTGTCTGAATGATTCTGTAACCTGTAGGTATAGTTTTACAGTAGAGGGAAGATCCAAAGTATGTGTAGATTCCGGATTATCTTTATTTTTGAAGGTGGGAAGAGACCACTCCTGACTTAAGTGAAACTCCGTAGTGACCTTTGGTAAAAAGGACTGTACCGGATACAAGACAAGTCTATCCTCAAAAAAAGTTAAATAGTTCTTTAGAACTCAGTGCATGAATTTCGGAAACTCTTCTCCCTGACGTCACAGCAACACCGCTGCTCCGTCTTTAGGGTTATGTCAAAGACACTTAATTGGTTGGAGATAGGATCAAAGTTTTTTTCTATATAGTCCAAGACAATAGGAAGGTCCCATTTAGGAAAACGAGGCTTAATAGGAGGGCGTAACTTTATTGTTGCTCTGAAGAATTGTTTAATCAAAGGATCTAATGCCCATTGAACACCGGAAATCGAAGAGATGGCTGATACGTGTCTCTTTAAAAGTAGAATAGGCTAGACCTAACAAGAGACCTTTCTGCAAGAAAGATAATAGGTGACATACAGAGAAGTTTATGACCAAAAAACCTGACTGGTCTGCAAAGGTTTAGAATGCTTCCCAGACTCTATTGTATGGTGCCATAGTGGTAGGTTTCTTGGAATTAAGCAAAGTCTCCACTACATCTGTAGAACAACCTGAGGCTAGAAGCCGAGACCTCTCAAATGCCACGCCATCAAGTTCAAACACATTGAATTTGGATGAATTATGCCCCCTGAAATAGAAGATCTGTCAACCTCGGCAGATGAATAGGATCCTGAGTGCTCAACTGTAACAGAACAGGAAACCACGGCCTTTTTGGCCAATAGGGGAGTACTGCAAGAACGGTTATTCTCTGAGTTTTCAATTTTAGCAGGAACCTGGCGATCAGCGGGACTGGGGGATAAGCATACGCAATCGAGTAATTCCACGTCTGTATCAGGGCATCCACTGCCACTGCTTTGTGATCTTTGTATCTTGAAAAGTATAGGGGTAGCTTGTGATTGGTTGCTGAGGCAAACAGATCCACTTCTGGAACCCCCCAAGTCCTCACTATTACACTGAATGCTTTCGGATGAAGTGCCCATTCGTTGTTGTCTATCAGGTTCCTTGATAAATAGTCTGCCTGGAGATTCTGACTTCCTGGAATATAAACTGCCGACAGGTTTTGTAAGTATCGCTGAGCCAAAAGCATTATCGGACAGAGTACATTCAATAAGGTTCTGCTGTGAGTACCCCCCTCTTTTGTACAAATCGATCTGGAGGCCTTCGTTTGAAGTGCCACTTGTGACCTAAAGAAATTGTATTTTTTACCTATTGATCTGAAACAGTTCCCGCCCAAACTTCCTTGAAGTGAGAGAGTCTGGAACCCACCGGAAATGTCTGGACGGGCAAGCCTTCAAAAAGGCTTCGTGGGTTCTGGAGCAGTGGTAGAGGGCCTATTCCTGTTCGACTTTTGAAAAGAGGATTGTGGTCTCTTCCAATAACGTCTGAAAGCCTTTCCAGGCATATAAGATTTTACTTCATTATATATCTGCTGCCTCCTGACTGTCTTCTATTTTAAGGAAACCTTTGTTTAAAGAATCTTCGATCTTGCGGGAGGAGACCAGATTTTCCTCCCGTAACTCTAGAAATGGCACTGTCCATCTTGGACCCGAACAGATTTTTTCCGTTGAAAGGGATCTTGGTCCAGGCTTGCTTGGACGTAGGGTCCGCAGCCCACGGTTTGAGCCACAGAGCTCTTTTAGCCATCACTGAGTACAACATTGCTCTACTGGTAGATTTAATAATGTCCACACTGGCTGAACCTAGAAAATCAGCTGCAAGTCTTATACCATCCATAGCAATTTCAACCTGATCCGAACAAACTGAAGTATCGGTCTCCCTCTGAATGCATTTTAACCACACTTTAATTGCTTTGGCTAAAGAGGTTAGAGCGACTGCTGCTCTGGCAGCTTCGCCTGACGACAAATAAGATCTTCTAATATCTTGATCAATTTGTCTATCCATAACGTCCTTGAAGCCAACAGAATCCTCAAGAGGTAAAGTGACTTTCCGTACAACTCTTATTAGTGAGGCATCCACCACTGGAGAAGCTGAGAAGAGAACTTCATCTTCTTCAGATAAGGGGTACAACTTTTGAAGTTTGTTTTTTAGGGGAGGTTTTTTAACAGTCTTCTCCCATTCATAAAGGATTATTTATTTTATTTCCTCCATTAAGGGAAAGTTTACTTTACTTTTTTTAAGGAGTTTATAGTAACATTTTTTGGTATGCTTTGGAGAGGAAGGTGAATCTTTCCATCCAATGGCTTGTTTAATATGAGAAATAAACAAAGGAACAAGGGAGAAGTCAAACCCCTCTTCTTCAGCTACTGAATCTTCATTGGAAGAGATATCACTATGATAGTCTTGGGAAGGAGTAGATGTTACTGGTGAATGTTTCACACTCAACTCAGATACTGTGTCTTTAACCACTTGTTTTATTAGTGTAGTCACTTCTCTATCTTCACTTGCGATGTCAAAATGACAAAGCTCGCAAACTTTCTTGTGTTTTAGGGAGGGTCTACCGCATATCCAACACTGATCAGCCTGTGGTGTAACAGCCGATGTTAAGGCAGCTTAACTAGTGCTAGGACCAAGGCTTGCGTCTGAATCACTAGTTGTGGAATATATTCTTCTAGAGTATTTGACATTTGGAGATCTTGATCCTGACCTAGACCTAGAGGGTCTAGGAGGAGGATATGATGGGCCTTTGGAAGAGGACCTTGCACCCTTTAGATCAGATCTGAAAAAGAACAACCCAGAGACTTAATTAGTCTCCTGGAAGCGAACAATGGACCTTTATTAAACAAAACTTACCCACCTTACCTATTTGAATTTGCACTCTCTACTTTGCGTTTTCCCATTTTAAGCAGCTGAAAATAATAAAACAATACTGTCACTCTGAATACCAGAACCTCAGAAAGACACACACCTATTTAACCACTTTGTCCTCCTTGACGTATAAAAACGTCAAGGAGGACAGGCGCGCTCCCGCGGCCGATCGCGCGCGTGCACGCGCACTCCCGGCCGTGGAGTCGGTAGCCACGGAATCAATTTATCGGGCTATGGAGCCCGATCATTGATTCCTCTCCCCCGCTGAAAAAGCGACAGCTTCTCTCGGAAGCTTCGCTCTTTCTGAAGCTGTGTCTCTCTAAGCGTACATTGTACGCTTAGAGTGACGTCATGTAAAAAAATCGAAAAAAAGTAAAACTACAAGTAAATTCCCAAAAACATTACAATACACCAATATTTCCCCAAATAAAACACTTTTATATCCCACCCTCCCAAAAATGCCCACATAAAATGTTTAATAAAAAAAAAACAAAAAAAACATTACTATAAAAAAAAAAAAAACACATAAATATTTACCTAAGGGTCTAAACTTTTTAAATATCTATGTAAAGATGAAATATTTCTCTCTATTTTTTTTTATAAGCTTGTAAATAGTGATGTATGCAAAACGGAAAAAATGCTCTTTTATTTCCAAATAAAATATTGTCGCGATACATTGTGATAGGGACATAATTTAAATGGTGAAATAACCGTGACAAATGGGCAATAACAATACGTGGGTTTTAATTATGGAGGCATGTATTATTTTAAAACTATAATGGCCGAAAACTGACAAATAATGAATTTTTTCATTTTTTTTCTTATTCTTCCTGTTAAAATGCATTTACAGTACAGTGGCTCTTAGCAAAATGTACCCCCCCAAAGAAAGCCGAATTGGTGGCGGAAAAAACAAGATATAGATCAGTTCATTGTGATAAGTAGTGATAAAGTTATAGGCTAATGAATGGGAGGTGAACATTGCTCGGATGCATAAGCTGAAAACCACTGAGATGTTAAGTGGTTAAGGTATGAATACATATATAACTATACACGTATATATATATATATATATATATATATATATATATATATATATATATATATATATATATATATATATATATATATATATATATATATATATATATAAAAATATATATATATAAAAAAAAAAATATATATATATATATATATATACACATATATATATATATATATATATATATATATATATATATATATATATATATATATATACACACCACACACACATGGAACACACACGTATATATTTCCCAATATACCAGTATGTATATACATACACATACCCAAAAATATATACTTATATATAAATATACATATATATAAGCCTACTAGTGTACAAGCACAAAACACCAAAGAAACTACACTGTAATTTGGAAAGTGTAAGACCAGAGACGCACCTTGCTCCTGAGTAGGCAGCAGACCGATAGACAGAGCTTCTAGCGAGACAACCTTCTCCTCTGAGAGCAGGCTGCCGACTGACAGTCCTGCTTAAGAACGCTGGCCGCTCTACTCGGCGCTGCCCACAACAAAGAAGGCCGACTGCCAACTTCCGCCCATAGTAGACAAAAGCGGAAGTGACGCGCGCGTGCGCGCTATAGGATAGAAGCACTCTCCAATGCGGAAATAGCAGGATGACAGTGCGCACCACGCCGGGAAACCAAACCAAGGAGATGTACCCACACGACATGCCGCTAACATCACTGCTTATAAGGTAATGACGCTAGCTATAGTGACAGAGCAGTATAAGCTGCAGGGAAAGCCACATCACTATTTAAGTGCTTAAGGTGGCCAGGACATATCAAAACTTTGCCAATACATACCCCAAGAGAGTGTAAGAGAGGGGTTTCACAACTCTTAGGAGCCTTTAGCAACCTGAGATGTGAACTCTGGCCAGGGAAAAGGTCCAAAACCTGCCGGTACCCACAAAAATGGTGGAGGTAAGGGAAAAAGGGTACTAAACATCCAGGGAAATAACTCCTGGAGGCGAGGACGAAAAAAAGAATGCTGAGCCTGTCACAGTGTGGGATAGGTCTATTTAAAACATCTAGGGACGTCCTATTGGGGGCACTGGGAGGCAGGATTTGCCCATTAGTATGCTGACATGGAGTCACCAGAGAAAGTTATGTTGTCCACCAGCAGGTGACCTTCTGCAGGTCTTCTAGACAGACCTGCAACTCCTTATGCTGGTGGTGCTGTGCATCTGGGCTGGGGTGTTTCTGCTGTTCCCCAGCAGATTTTTCTTTTTACAAATGGACTTCAAATTATTAGGCAGTAATCTCGTGCAAGTGCATTTAAAGACTCCACCCTTTATAGACCTTTTCCAGAACCTAAAGCTGAGTCCACACTGTACAATTTTCAGTCAAATCGGCGGATCTATTAGATACCGTAGTTTCAGACCGGTTCGATCGATTTTGCGATCGCTTTTGGATACTTAAAGCATAATCAATCGGAAACAATTTGGACGTCTACACACCATGCAATTTCTTATCAGATCACAGGTCGAGCTTATAGAAAATTGTACCGTGTGTATGAGGCTTCAGTTCAGTTGCCTACTGCTGCTGCTCTGTGTACCTGTGCCTTTGTGCATTGTATCCTGTGCACCTATTTTGATCTCATGACCCTGATCCTATTATTGCTCTGTTCTTAACTGCCTCTGGGTCTTTTGTCTTTGCTTATCTGCCTACTTGTTTATATTTATAGTGTTGGATTGTTATTTGCAGTGCTTTTGGACTGGCTCCACAGGGGTTGTTTGTTGTTCACTTGTTTATAGTTACACTATTTTTCAGTAGTTTTTTTTTTTTTGTCTCAATTCTCATTTTGTGCTGCCAGCAGTGATCATTTGCCCTGCTAACAGTGCAGTCATAACAGCTACAGGCATACTCCTGTCAGTGGGATGCTAAAAGGCTAACGTTTGTGCTATCACAGCTGATACTACAGTCAGACAGCCAGTAAGATTTCTTCAAAATCGATCAAAATCGGCCACAAATTGAACGATCGATAGATTTGATAAAATCGATTTCCGATCAAACAATTCAATAGAATCGATCGATGGCTGAAATCGACCAGTGAATGGGCCCCTTTAGTAAATACAGGCTTTAAAAAAAAACTGTTGATAAATATCAAACAATACAGGCAAGGAGCGGATCTTTCAGAAACAGTCTGCCGACAGCGCGTACACACGTGCTACTGCCGGCTGAACGTCCGACCAGCAGGAGGGTCTGACGGACCCGCCATTTGCTGAAGTATGGCGTGTGTACGTGCCTTAATCTGTGTTTCAATTTGCTTTCAGTAGAACCCTAGTCAGGATCAGATTTATAGCTCAGGAGCCAGTTAGCACATAAACTCTGGTGCCTGAACACACACAGGCCACACCGCTCTCATCACACTCCCTTTTTCTTATTAAATAAAACCACACAATGTAATGCAAAGCAAAGGATACCAACAATGTGCAGTTATTACCAATGACATGTAGAATTTACCAAATATAGGCTGATATTACAAACAACAAGCAAATAATACAAATCACAAGGACTTTATACCTGTATTGTTAAAAATTGTGATAAATGGAGGTTGCCCCCTCCATATAGCTGTGCCCCATTATAAGCTTTGACTCCCCATATAGGTAGCCAGATGTGCCCCATTATTAGCTGGGCTCCCTATATAGGTAGCCAGATGTGCCACATTATAAGCTGGGCTCCCTATATAGGTAGCCAGATGTGCCCCATTATAAGGTTGCTTCTCATATAGGTAGCCAGATGTGCCCAATTATAAGGTTGCCTCCCCATATAGGTAGCCCGATGTACCCCATTATAAGGTTGCTTCTCATATAGGTAGCCAGATGTACCCCATTATAAGGTTGCTTCTCATATAGGTAGCCAGATGTGCCCCATTATGAGATTGCCTCCCCATATAGCTAACCAGATGTGCCCCATTATAAGGTTGCCCCCGCATATAGATAGCCAGATGTGCCCCATTATAAAGTTGCACCCGCATATAGGTAGCCAGATGTGCCCCATTATAAGGTAGACGGACCGCAGCCCCCACCCTCCATTTATGTATTTACACCGTCTCCCTCCCTCTGTAGAGAGTAATTATTAGGCAACTTCCTTTCCTTTGGCAAAATGGGTCAAAAGAAGGACTTGACAGGCTCAGAAAAGTCAATAATAGTGAGATATCTTGCAGAGGGATGCAGCACTCTTAAAATTGCAAAGCTTCTGAAGCGTGATCATCGTACAATCAAGCGTTTCATTCAAAATAGTCAACAGGGTCGCAAGAAACGTGTGGAAAAACTAAGGAGCAAAATAACTGCCCATGAACTGAGAAAAGTCAAGCGTGCAGCTGCCAAGATGCCACTTGCCACCAGTTTGGCCATATTTCAGAGCTGCAACATCACTGGAGTGCCCAAAAGCACGAGGTATGCAATACTCAGAGACATGGCCAAGGTAAGAAAGGCTGAAAGACGACCACCACTGAACAAGACACACAAGCTGAAACGTCAAGACTGGGCCAAGAAATATCTCAAGACTGATTTTTCTAAGGTTTTATGGACTGATGAAATGAGAGTGAGTCTCGATGGGCCAGATGGATGGGCCCGTGGCTGGATTGGTAAAGGGCAGAGAGCTCCAGTCCGACTCAGACGCCAGCAAGGTGGAGGTGGAGTACTGGTTTGGGCTGGTATCATCAAAGATGAGCTTGTGGGGCCTTTTTGGGTCGAGGATGGAGTCAAGCTCAACTCCCAGTCATACTGCCAGTTTCTGGAAGACACCTTCTTCAAGCAGTGGTACAGGATGAAGTCTGCACCCTTCAAGAAAAACATGATTTTCATGCAGGACAATGCTCCATCACAGGCGTCCAAGTATTCCACAGCGTGGCTGGCAAGAAAGGGTATAAAAGAAGAAGAACTAATGACATGGCCTCCTTGTTCACCAGATCTGAACCCCATTGAGAACCTGTGGTCCATCATCAAATGTGAGATTTACAAGGAGAGAAAACAGTACACCTCTCTGAACAGTGTCTGGGAGGCTGTGGTTGCTGCTGCACGCAATGTTGATGGTGAACAGATCAAAACACTGACAGAATCCATGGATGGCAGGCTTTCGAATGTCCTTGCAAAGAAAGGTGGCTATATTGGTCACTGATTTGTTTTTGAATGTTAAAAATGTATATTTGTGAATGTTGAGATGTTATATTGGTTTCACTGGTAAAAATAAATAATTGTAATGGGTATATATTTGTTTTTTGTTAAGTTGCCTAATAATAATGCACAGTAATAGTCACCTGCACACACAGATATCCCCCTAAAATAGCTAAAACTAAAAACAAACTAAAAACTACTTTCAAAAATATTCAGCTTTGATATTAATGAGTTGTTTGGGTTCATTGAGAACATGGTTGTTGTTCAATAATAAAGTTATTCCTCAAAAATACAACTTGCCTAATAATTCTGCACTCCCTGTAGTTCCATATGTTCCATCACTGATGTCTGTCTTCAGCACTGCCCCCAGCATCCCCTCCATGGTTACGGCGGGTCTCTCTTGTGTGATGCGCTGGCAAATACCAACATGTCACATGACAAAGAAGCCGGCATACGCATAGAGAGGATGCTGGGGACATCTGGGGACACTGTTGAAGACAGACATCAGCGATGGAACGCATGGAGCCAATGAGCATCCTCTGATACATGATGCTCTGCAGAGAGGGGGAGGGAGCTGGTATAAATGCATGAATGGAGGGAGGGAGAGAAGAGGGCACTTTGGGTGACCAGTGAGCCACCAGTCTCTAACCCACAGCATGCCTGTAGGCCCGAGCCTACAGTGCCTGATAGGGAGCGTGACTCTATTAAATTAAGTCCTTAGTCTCTTATGTTCCATAATGCTGTACTGCCATGCAGTACACACTCTCCTGTGTAAGTGGTATGTGTGCATGAGATACCCCTCATGGAAGATGTATATAGCCTTCCTACACAAAAAGGCATCCAAAAGCGCCCATGGGTCAGTCAGACACTGGTTATAAATCCCAATCCCAATTGCCGGGGATCAGCAAAGCACTGCAAAAGTGGAACCCTGTGATGATGGTTCCAGTGCAGAATTGCAATCATGGAATATCCAAAAAAAAGCGCTACATGCAGCATTTTTGGAGTGATCCCCAAGTTATTGCATTGAAGGAATATAGGGGTAAATCAAATTCATTCAAGATTGCTCCAGGAATCTCACCGAAAAAAATTGTGGCGCTTAGTAGCAAAAGCTGCAGTTTTGCGATTGCGGAAAAGTGCTTTAGTGGAACCGGGTGCTAAGGATGTCTTATTTTTACTGAGGATATGTCCTGAATTAAATCTGACAATTTTTTGCATGTATACCAGCAGCATTGACTCTTTTTTGATGGATGCTCTCTGATTGAAGAGAGTGATGTTAGCTGCCCATACACCACAGGCCAATTCCCCGGATTTCCCAGCCTGTCCAATCGATAAATTTGATTAATTTTGACCCCAAATTGGTCAAATAGTCGACCAGGCATGCTTGTTGTGGCACTAATTTTTATCTGACTCGATAATAATAATCGACTTGGATGGTCAATCGACTGCAAAATCGACAGATGTAAGGTCACCGTAATACTTTTGTCAAACCCTAATAGATAATACCACAGAACTTCCAATAATACGGTGGCATAGATACAGTCTTTAAACGTCTTGTTATGCAACTGGTAATCTGGGCGTGAGCTGCACGTAAAGCGAGTATCAGAACTCTCTGTCCAGTCCGGGAAGGTTAGGGTTATGCTGGGCATACACGGTCCGATCCGGCGGCTCGATTAACCGCCGGATCGACTCCCGCCGCGTCCGCCCGGATCGATTCCCGTTTGTGCCCGCGGGCAGTTCCTTATCTTCCGCTCGATTACCGCTATTGGCCGCCCGCGGGGATCGAGCGGGGAATCGATCCGCGCGGTGATCGGACATGTCGGAAATTATCAATCGAGCCATCAGCGGCTCGATTTATAAGAAGAATCTGGGCCGTGTATGCCCATCACTACAGGGTATTATGCTGGGCATACCCGGCCCAGATTCTTCTTATCAATCGAGCCGCTGATGGCTCGATTGATAATTTCCGACATGTCCAATCACCGCGCGGATCGATTCCCCGCTCAATCCCCGCGGGCGGCCAATAGCGGTAATCGAGCGGAAGATAAGGAAGCGCCCGCAGAGACGAGCGGGAATCGATCTGGGCGGCTGCGGGGACGCGCCTGGAGTCGATCCGGCGGCTAATCGAGCTGCCGGATCGGACCGTGTATGCCCAGCATAAGTCCTTGGATCAGTGTTTGGGTCAGCATGGGGTTAGATTGCAGTTATTTGATAGACTGGGAGAAAGACTAGCACCAGTGTTACGCCACCAATAACATGTTAAATCTCTGCCATTACTGATTGAAAACAGTCAATCTTATGCCATGGGATATGTTGCCTAATATCTAGCATCTAGAGAACACAACACCAATTTCTTGTGTGCCAAAAACTCTGGCACCCAAATGTTGTACACTTAGATCACAGCATTAAAACTCTATAATTCAGTCACAATTATGCTTATTTACGCAGCCATTCATTCCTCCCCTGAATCCAATCCAATCACCACTGTGCTTCCAGCTGTAAAGGTGGCCGATCGACCATCCAATTTGATTATTATAATCAAATTGGATGAAAATCGTTGCCGCCAAGTGCATGCCTGACCGACAAAGCGACCAATATCGGGACAGAAATTGGCCGCTCTGTCTATCGCACATGCTGCAAGATGTCGGGCCGAAGTTGCTTGGTCTGGTGCACGGTGGTAATTTCCGGAACGAGCGACGAGACGATGAAAACCCTGCCGCAATGTATAAATGTGCCCCCGTGTGCATTTAAACGTTACCTGTCCCGTTGCAGCCTCCGCGCGGTGTCCTGTAACCTCCGGCCGGCTATCTGTACACACTACTGGCACCTAGCATCTGACATCGGCGCATAACTGCTGACATCAGACGCTAGGAACCAGTAGTGTGTACGGATAGCCGATTCCCTGAAGCTTTCATGCTGAAATCGGACGGGAATCAGCCTGTAGTATATGGGCAGAATCGACAAGAGACAAATGTATCTCTAATCAGATTCGATTAGAGATAAATTAGTCTCTTTGTTGAATCTGCCCATAATCGTTAGGTCTATGTGCACCTTAAGCGACAGTGGTTAACATCATAGTTTTTGCCATGCAGGAGGTTGGTTGGCACATGGCAAATACACTGTGACACATTAAAAATAAGATTTGTGAAGAATTAAAAAAGTTAATTCACTTTTTTTATTTTTTAGGCATCTGCCAACTGCTTCTAAAGTAAACCAGACATGGTAATTGGAACACAGGATGCCAACTTTCACAGAAGGTCTAGAAAGCCTGTATGTACAGAGATTACTGGAACATTGCCAGCCAAAGACATAATTACGGATCATTTTAGGTGACAGTAATTGTTGGCTTTCATTAAGCTTTGATGGGAGTATTCAGTTAATGTTAGTGAAGTGTCTCAGAACTTCCCCTCTGCTCTAAAAGATACGCAACAGCATAATAACCTTTAAAGAAAACATTTCTTTGTTACAGGCGATACAAATCCTGCAGTAAATCTGCAGTTTGTCTACTTCCTGCTCTCATGGAAGCAGATATATCCTGTATTTAACAATTAGCTCTCTGCCACTGACACAGCTGAGGGATAAAATAATAACTTGTTCTTAGTCACAAATGAGGGGGTATTAGACAGGCTACATACAGGGTGCATCTCAATATGTTTTCCTTCTGCTCTGTGCAAGAGTTCAGGTCCACTTTAAGGTTTTGTTGAAAGGCTGAGCATAGCAAGCATTCAGTGTTGGGAACAACCTTCTAGTGATGGGGCTGCCAAAATGATTTGCTGACTACAATGCTAACTACCTGGCTGCTCTGCTGATCCTCTGCCTTTAATACTTGAGACCACTTACCCAAACTGAGATGTGTTTAACCAGTTTGATGAAATCTCTGGTACTCTATTCACTATCACCTTGCTGATCAATAAACTCAAATCAGTTCTGGACAGAATTTGAGAAAAATGTACTGCAGTTCCAGTCATGCTTCTGATCAAAGGTTAGGTCAATTAGTAGCTGCATAGTTGTGTTCTTTTGTCCTGTGTTCAGCATGTGGTACAAAGTCAGTTATAAAGTAACAATTTGTAGTAGTAGTAGTAGTAGTAGTAGAGTATTGTAGTGTGTTCACCATCAGTAAAAGCAAGGAGTTTTGAATCAGGATGATACCATTTATTGGCTAACTTTAAAGAATAAGAGTATGCATTCGGCTTTGCAGCCTTCGTCAGACTTCAATCCTGTTTTGTATAACTGGATGGCAATAGACCAACTTTAGGGCTGGTTCACACTCGGCACTTTGCCCGCGATCGCGTTCGGCTCCACAATCGCGATTTGTGGGCAAAATCTTGCGATTCTGCGCTATTTGTGCTTGTGATTCCCATTCAATAGAACGAAAATCACAGAGCAATCACCCCCAAAATGCTGCATGCACCGCGTTTGCAATTGATCAAAATCGCAACCGCTGCAGTGTGAATGTATCCATAGGGACACATTGTAGCAGTGCTTTGCTGATTGCCGGCGATCAGCAAAGCGCTGAAGAATCGCCCCAATGTGAACTAGCCCTTAGAGATCATTTAAAAGGGTAAGATAAGGGTTAGCTGGAAGGTAAAGGTAGCCATACATCTAGCGATGATGGGCAGATTCGACCAAGAGACAAATCTCTCTCTGATCGGCAAGAATTGTCAGCTGCCTATACACCCCAGGCCAATTCCTGATCGATTTCATGCTAAAATCGATTTAGAATCGAGCCTTGTGATGCCGCATTCGCTACCTCACCACCCTGACACTGTCCCCCTAATGTTAAATGCCCCCCATCCCCGGTGCCCAGTGCAAGTTATACATCACCTGTCCAGGGCCTCCACTTGTACTCTGGGATTCCTCCCTGCTAGATACACGCACGCCACGTGGTTGCCTAGTAATGTGGCCGCGTGTGTGACGCCTGACTAGGCAAACACGTGGGGCGGACATGTATGCAGAACTGAGGAATGAGGAATCCCAGAAGCAGCGGAGGAATAATGTAATGTAATAAGGTAATGTATAACTTGCTCTGGGCACCGGGGGGACATTTAACATTAGGAATGACAACGTCAGGGGTTTCATCGCGTTCGCCGCTTGTCCCAAAATCGCCGTTACCGCTGTGCACCCGATCAGGTTAGTCGGCCCTACATCTTGCAGCATGTGAGATTGACTAATGTGACCAATGCACTTGGCAGCACTGATTTTTCATCTGATTCGATTATAATAATCGAAATGAATGGTCGATCGGCCGCCAAGTCGCCTGATATATGGCTACCTTAAGAGTCAGTGGTTTCTTTGGAAAAATTATTACACTTAATTTGGGCACATTTTAAAATTATGCACGGCAAAAAATGGTATTCGCTCAATCAGGCTACTGACTAACATAGAAGCTCAGAAGGCTGGGCAGAGACATAGTGCAACATTTAAAGATACCTCAGCTCAAAGTCACAGATAGCCAGCGGATTCACCCAACACCTCAAAAAAAAATAGATTGTTGGTTCCACATATGATGTGGGTATGACCCTCTCACGGCAGCAGGGCCAATCTCATAGAGGGCTACTTATGCTGGATATGTAGAACCAACATTTTTTTAGTGTGTCTCTGCCTGTGCACTGTGTCACTATGTTCTTGGTTCTTTCACACGGTGCACATTGCACTGCAATAAGATCAGAAAAGTCACATTGTGCGGTAGCATTGCAGTACAACCACACAGTGAGGCAAACAGTATAATGACAGTATGCCTCACTGCCACTGTAAATGCATGTATTACCTGGTTATTGTACAGCATGCTGTGTGTTGCCCTATCAGATCCCGCCACACCGCACTCATTGTAAGAGCCCAGTAGGAAGATTATTGCATTGTGTTGCAATGCAATGATATTGTCTGTTGCAATGAGGCACAACAGACACAGTTCCATCATGAGAGCTGGATGGGGAAACGCTGCCTAATCAGAAACCATTGTGCCATCGGAATCGCATGTGGTGCGATTCTGGATATGTTGCATGACACGGCTGTAGTGATTCATCTGCAGCTTTGATT
The DNA here is from genome assembly GCF_040937935.1 of Hyperolius riggenbachi. NCBI lineage: Eukaryota > Metazoa > Chordata > Amphibia > Anura > Hyperoliidae > Hyperolius > Hyperolius riggenbachi. Next base: position 219,412,157 of record NC_090647.1, read on the forward strand.
TAGAAACGGACACGTCACTCAGTGGAAATACGCCCTGAAGGGGCCCTTAATCTGGTTATACCATGAGTGGCCCCGATTTTCTGGTCTGGTGTTGTGACTAATTCTGGCAGAGTCTGGTTGAATAACAAAAGGGTGTGGAGGGAATAGTTTAATTAAAAAAATAAAACTAGAAGAAGAGGTTTGAGAGTAAAGGTGGCCAATCTACAAGACAAGACAAGACAAATAACATTTATATTGCGCTTTTCTCCTTGCGGACTCAAAGCGCCAGAGCAGAGCAGCAGCCACTAGGGCGCGCTCTATTGGCAGTAGCAGTGTAAGGGAGACTTGCCAAAGGTCTCCTACTGAATTAGTGCTGGCTTACTGAACAGGCAGAGCCGAGATTCGAACCCTGGTCTCCTGTGTCAGAGGCAGAGCCCTTAACCATTACACCATCAGCCAACTGCTGATTTAGTGGCCCGATCGACCATGCAATGACAATTGGTGCTGCAACAAGCATGCCCCATCGGCAATTTGATCAATTTTCGAGACAAAAACATTTGATTGTATTAATCAAGCACACTGTAAAATCTTGGGCCAACGTGGTCAATCAAGTGCATGCAATATCGAGATGCCTGGCGAACACGATGGAACCCCCGGCTACAAACGTTAAAGTGGCCATGCAATCAAACCTCACCTGTCCCAGCTGACAAGGGTGACCAGCTACTCCTGTTTCCCCATGTGTGCCCCAAATGTCTGCCACGTATAGCATATGGCACATGTGTGATGTCACCAAGGGGGCACATTAACATTTGGGGGGACAGTGGCGGAGGCGACAAATGCATCATCAAGAGGCCAATTCCCAATAGGTTTCATGCTGAAATCAATCTGGAATCAGCCTGCAGTGTATGGGCAGCCAACAGATCGCTTGGTCGATCTGCCCATACATTGCTAGATGTATGGGCCCTCAGGCAACTTGGCGGCTGGTCAACCATCTGATTCAATTATTATAATCGAATTGCATGGAAATCGGTGCTGGCAGGAGCATGCCTGATCAACGATGCAACCAATTTCGGGCCGAAATTGGTTGCATGTATTGATGGGACATGCTGCAAGAGGTCGGGCTGACATGCTCGATCAAGACGAGTGACGAACGCAACAGAACCTCCGGCACTGTACACCCTAGTATAACATGTGCCCCCTTCCCCCAGTGCAACATAGCACTCAAAGGCTGAAAGCAGCAACAAGCTGTATTGGAGCAGCAAGGTAGTACACACGTGTGCGTACTACCTTGCTGCTCCAATACAGCTTGTTGCTGCTTTCAGCCTTTGAGTGCAGTGTCCTTTTTCCATTGCTATATGTTTTCACAGGGGTGGTGTGCCTGAGGACGCTGTGCACCGGCTGGCCGGAAAGATACCGTTTTTTTTTTCCCAAGGTCGAAGTTTTCCTATCTTTTTGTACTTCCCCCCCCCAGTGCATGAATACTTTACTTGTTGGTGTCCAACACTGGCTCTGTCTCCTCACTCCTCCTCCCATACACGCACCCCACATGTTGCTGGCGTAATGTGGGCGCGTGTGACGTCATACACGCGCTCACATTATGCTGGCAGCCACGTTGGGCGGAGTATGGGAGGAAGAGTGCGGAGAGAGAGCCAACGGTGGACACTCACAGGTAAAGTATTCATGCACCAGGCACATTTTACACTAGGGGGCACAGAGCCTGGGGGGCTGCAAGGTGACATCACCAGGCTGATTCCCGCAAGCTTTCATGCTGAAATCGATGGAACATTGACCTGCGTTGTACGAACAGCTGACAAATCTCTCTCCCATCAGATTCGATTAGAGAGAGATCTGTCTCTTAATCGAATTAGGGTTGCTCGCAAATTTTCGCCAAAGGCATTTTCGATGCGAAAATGCCATTTTCGTGTTCGTTTAATATTCGTAAAATGTATCTTCATTTTTTGCGTTTTTGTCTACATGGCGAATTTTGATGCGAAATAGCACTATATGACGAATTTTGATGCGAAATCGCACATTTAGATATTACATGGCGAATTTCGATGCGAAATAGCACATTTCAAAATGAACTGCTATATTCGTGTGCTTTGCATGATAAGGCGAAAATTGATAGTAAGTAATTTCTTCTCTTCCCATATTAGGCCTCCCATGATTCTCGAATCTACTCATCACTAGATATATGACCACCTGAATACTGCACGGCCAGCTTTATTTAGTCCGGTTTTTATCTCAAATTAAATATTCCCTCTTTGCATTGTGCAAGGTACGGTGGGGAACAAAGGTAGAAAAGAGTAGCCAATTGTCCAAAGTGGACTGGCGACCCTGAGCTGATCCATTTTCGCACACAATAGTCTGGAGATCCAGCTCATAAATCTCATCAGCGCAGACTAGGTGACTTATCTCCCTGTGCTAATGAGACACTGGTATTGAATTTGGAGTATATTTGCTGTAGGGACAGCTGGCTTGGATCTGCTCAGACTTCTTCCACAGACCAGCCAGCCTCCCCCCTCTCTCTCCACCAGTGTTCAGCAGCGAAGCGGAAACTATGCGGGACTGCTACTCGGTCGGAGCACCACGCAGGAGGAGGCCGCGGAGAAGGAGGCGGGGCTTCATCTCTCAACTCAAGTAGCGATCAAAAAGTTTGGGAAGCGATTACCGAGAAGCGGGAAGCTAAAGTACCTGCGATAACGAAGCAGAGCCCCCCCCCCCGCCTGCGCCCGCCCTCTGGCTGTGTGTGCTCTGGGTGTAGCTTACAGGCAGGATGATGAGATCTTACGGGTTTGTTTTCTTTATCCCTGAGGGCTGACTTTCTCATTGTCAATGGTTTGTTTTGGCGTGGGACATGCTAAGCGGAAAAAGTAGCCTCTGTAGACGAGTTTGCGAGTGTGATTGCCGAAGAGGAGGCTGATGGCGGCAGGAGATGATGGGGATCCCAAGTGCCAGGTGGCGAGGGATGAAGAGGGCAGAGTGCGGAGGAAGAAGAAGCGGAGGAAAAGTAAGGAGAGTAAGGTGAGATCTGTCCGCTCCAACCTGCTGTACGACTCCTCCGGCAAGGCGGCTGCCGATAACCCCAACCGGCTATACGCCGGTAACTCCATCAAGACCACCAAGTACACGGCGCTGTCCTTCCTGCCCAAGAACCTCTTCGAGCAGTTCCACCGCCTGGCCAATGTCTACTTCGTGTTCATCGCCCTGCTCAACTTCGTGCCCGCCGTCAATGCCTTCAAGCCGGAGCTGGCACTGGCCCCCGTGCTCTTCATCCTGGCTGTCACCGCCATCAAAGACCTGTGGGAAGACTACCGCCGCTACCGATCGGACAAGGAGATCAACCATATGGACTGCCTGGTGTACAGCAGGTAAGCGCTGCTGGGGATCGGAGGCTGATCGGTGTAGCTAGCGGGACGGATGGGAATATGATACATGACATGTGGTTACATTGTTACAACTTGCAGCACGAGTTTGTGGCTGGTTGATCATCACATGGATCTCAGCTGATTACAGGAGAGCTAGGCTTTTTCTGTGAGGGGTTAACAAGAAGCCCACCCAGATCCGCCCACATGTGAAGATGTAGACAAGAGAGTGCTTCAGTTAGCTGCCACGTTTTGTGCCTCCATTCATAGGAAAGGGGGAGGGAACCTGCAGTGCCGCCTACCCCCCCCCCCCCCCCCCCTTTCAGCCAACACAGGCTGACCTCTGGGAATAGAAGTGCCAGCCAGGGTCTGTGTTTGTTTGTTTTATTAAAGCAGGGGGTCCTTTATTCCCTTTGGGGGAGTCCTGCTCCCAGCATCCTTGCACGTGTCAGTCATTGTGTTTTGTCACTCCCATCCTGTTCAGGAGATGTCTTGACAAAACACTGTGGTGGGACAGATCGGCTGTGAACAATCCATCCATACCCTGCAGGCAGACAGCAATCGCCACTACAAAGTGCATTCCTTCACTAGATGTCTGTACCTTTCTTCCATTTACAAAAGCTGTTCCTCACGGTAGCTGATGATGATATATTAGACATGTTGTCTACTTTTTTCTCCAGTGGAAATCTGCCTGAGTTACCCTAGAAAAAACGAAACCCTGTGGTTTGCCAGTTCTTGTAAATTCTGTTTTCCATTTGCTGGATCCAGTTGAAACTTGGCAGGTAGTCATATTTTCCAGTATCTAATGCAGAGGTATTTAGCATGTCAACACACTTATCTCCGGTTTCCACAAGTGATTTATATGTAATGTAAAAATCAGTTTTGTGGAGATGTGACTATTCTGATACATTTGTCTGTTCAATGAAAAATATAGATGCATTTTTAATTCTTTACTATTCAACTATGATGGTTTTAATATGTAAAACATTTAGGATACTTACACACTAAGACGTTGCGTTTTAGGGGACGTTATGGTCGCATAATGTGCCCCTAACGTAACGCCTGGTGCTCCTGGATGTGGACGTCAGAGTGAGCCGCGTTGTGCAGCTCACTCTGGCGTCCGTGGTGCGTACTCTTGGATGTATGCGGCATCACGTGGTCCCGCCGGCCAATCACCGCACAGAGCGACGCTCCAGGAAGTAAACACTGCACGTCACACCGTGCAGTGAATATTAGCCATGTGCGAGCGACGCTCCAGGAAGTAAACGCTGCACGTCACACCGTGCAGTGAATACTAGCCATGTGCCTGACCGAGGAGGAGGAGGGAAGACCTCCTCCAACACTACTGAGCATGTGCGCACAGTCTAACGCAGCTTAGCTGCGCATAACGCACAGCATGCAGCACTCTCAACGGACATGCTGCGTTACAATGTAATGCAACGTGGGCACCGTGAACAGCCCATTGAATTTTCATTACTGTGCGGTGGGCTGCGTTACAGGCTGAACTAACGTGCGCCTGTAACGTCTTAATGTGAAAGCAGCCTTAATATAGCTACTTGTTTGCAGTCATTTTCCCTTTTTACAGAAAAAAAAAAATAAAAAAATCTTTGATTAACCCAGACTCTCTCTACTTGTACTGGAAACACGTTCTTCCCCCAAGCAGTCCTCCTACTCAACTCAAGCTCTCTCTAAACTGAGTCCCGCAAATTTCCCTAAGCCGCCCCAGCAGACGAGAGTACGCAGCCCCCGAGCTGTCCGCGGCTGGTTGCACTGCTCCACATGCTACCGCACCATGTCTGGCTTGATAAATTGTCTTGCCTAACCGCACCAAGAGTGTTATTTGTTGCATTACTGCTATTATTGTTTTTCATGTTTGTCATTATTGCACTATTAAATTGCCATGTGTCCACAAATAATTTCTGGTGCGGCGCCTGCCGTACTTGGTGAATAAAGTTGATTCTGAAGAGAAGTAGAGAGGGTCTCGGGTGCATTTTATTACGTGACCTCCAAAAAGAGTGGGTGTGCAGAGCACACACCCACTTTTTTTTTTTTTTTTTTTTTTTTTTTTTTGCAGGTCACTTAAAGGACTTACGAGCCCAAATAGGTAAAAAAAGAGAAGTACCTTAATCACTTTTAAATGCACGGAGGACGCCATCCACGCCCTCCATGCAGTTCCGCCAGGTCCCCACAGTGTAATAGCCCCCCGTGCCGCTCCCGACCCCACGGACGGGGTCGGGCTCCCCTTCCTCTCCTAAGATGGCCGCCGGAACTGGCCGCGGCTGCGCAGTCCGCATACACGTTAGTGCGGCTGCGCAGCTCCAGTGCCTCCCCCCCCCCCCCCCCCCTCGATCCACGCTACTGTGCGTGGATTGGGGGGAGGGCCCTAGAGCTGCGCAGCCGCACTGACGTGTATGCGGACTGCGCAGCCGCGGCCAGTTCCGGCGGCCATCTTAGGAGAGGAAGGGGAGTCCGACCCCGTCCGTGGGGTCGGGAGCGGCACGGGGGGCTATCACACTGCGGGGACCCGGTGGAACTGCACGGAGGGCGCGGATGGCGTCCTCCGTGCATTTAAAAGTGATTAAGGTACTTCTCTTTTTTTACCTATTTGGGCTCGTAAGTCCTTTAATAAAGTTCACCTGAGATTAAAGGTGCATACACATGCGCACCCGTCAGTTGTAAAAATACGGCATGTGTATGCGCCTTAAGGGAACAGAAGGCTTATTAATTACCCGGGCTTCTTCCAGCTTTCTGTTAGTTTCCGCAGCGTCTTTCCGGTTCCCTTTGCTGTGCCGATCTCAGCACCTGTAAAGGTGTGTACACACGCCTGATTCCTGCGAACGACGGGTTGTCAGTTCCGCTGAGCGGATCAGTCAAAAACAGCCTTATCAGCCTGCCGACAGACTGTACACACTGACAAACTGTCGGCAGACCAGCCGCCCCACGGACGGGTCAGACGGCCTGTCATTTGCAGGAATCAGGTGTGTGTATGCGCCTTAACCACTTAAGCCCAACTGGACGAGATTTCTCGTCCAGTTGGGCTGCGCGCAATCCCGCGGGTCGCGCGCGCCCCCGCTGCTGGCCGCTAGCCCACCGATCAGTGAAAGGGATTATAAATCCCTTTCGCTGATCGGACCCCCCCGGAGAAAAGCCGACAGCGTCTCTTCAGACGCTGCGGCTTTTCTGAGCTCTGGTCTCCTTTCTTCTGCCTGGGAGCGAGATCGATCGCTCCCAGGACTTTTTGATTCTGGCCATCTTGTGGCCAAATAGCAAATTACACCTAAAAAAAAAAGTTTTAAAGATAAACAAATAAATCTATTAAAAAAAACCCCTGTTTACCTCCCACACCAAAAAATACCCACATACAAGTTTAAATTAAAAAAAAAAAAAAAAAAAAAAAAATTACAATAATAAAAAAAAAAAAACAAACAAACCATAAATAGTTACCTAAGGGTCTGAACTTTTTAAATATGCATGTCAAAGGAGTATATCAATATGATTTAATAAATTATGGGCTTCTAAACAGTGATAGACGCAAAACGGAAAAAATGCACCTTTATTTCCAAATAAAATATTGTCGCCATACATTGTGATAGGGACATAATTTTAATGGTGAAATACCCGGGGCATATGGGCAAATACAATACGTGAGTTTTAATTATGGAGGCATGTATTATTTTAAAACTATAATGGCTGAAAACTGAGAAATAATGAATTTTTTCCATTTTTTTCTTATTCTTCCTGTTAAAATGCATTTACAGTAAAGTGGCTCTTAGCAAAATATACCACCCACAGAAAGCCTAATTGGTGGCGGAAAAAACAAGATATAGATCAATTAATTGTGATGAGTAGTGATAAAGTTATTGGCAAATGAATGGGGGGTGAAAGTTGCTCGGATGTAAAAAAATTTCAACCCTTCGGGCTTAAGTGTTTAAAGTCTGCGACTGGTCAGTTGCGAACTACTGCACATGAACAGACTCCGTGTACCCGAGGCAGATTAAAATAAAAAAGTTAGCTAAAGTCACCTATTTACTTAAAGGACAACTAGAACGAGAGGGATATGGAGGCTGCCATATTTATATCCTTTTAAACAATACCAGTTGCCTGGCTATCCTGCTGATCCTTTGCATCTAATCCTTTTAGTCATAGGCACCGAACAAGTATGCAACAGATCAGATGTTTCTGGCATTGTCAGATCTGACAAGATTTGCTGCATGCTTGTATCTGGTATTATGCAGACACTACTGCAACCAAATAGACCAGCAGGACTGCCAGATAACTGGTATTGTTTAAAGGGACCCTGAGCAGAGGCATAAAATTAAAATATGGACTTACCTGGTGCTTCCTCCAGCACCTGGCCCCCCCTTCCCATTAGCCCACTAGGTTTTCGGACTTCCTCCAGGTCCCTTCCGCTGTTGGCTCCAGTAATCTGGCGACTGGTGCATGCACCTGGCGTGTCGTCATGTCGGTCGCCGTAAGCGTCCTGTGCATGTGTGGTTCTCTAAAGACTTAACCGCACAGGACGCATGGTGACACGCCGGGTGCGCGCACAGGCAACGTCAACCGAAGTCGTCAGATTACCGGAGCCGCCAGCAGGAAGGGACCCAGAGGATGCCGGAAGACCTTGTGGGCTATGGGGGGCTGGAGAAAGGAAAGCCCCAGGTAAGTCCAGTTTTTAATGTTATGCTTCTGCTCAGAGTACCTTTTTAAAATGGCAGCTTTCATATTTTTATCACTACACTTGTCCTTTTTAAGAGGAGATCCTCAGGGCCCTTTCACACTTGTGCGGTGCGACAAATTGCTGCACTGCTACCGCAGCCTAATGCCAGAAGTCAATAATATAACGCAGAACTACATTACCACGTGTGATCTGCGTCGCCCTGGAAGTTATACTAGTCTGTGGCGACGCAGGGTTTTTAAAAAAGTTGGTGTGGCAGCGCGCATGCGCAGAAGCATATTTTTGCAATATGTTTCCATGCACTTCCGCATAACCCAAAGCAGGAAGTGATCACAAGCGCTTGTCACTTCTTGCTGGCCAGACAGGGAACACAGCGTACTAACACATGGGCCCCTGGCAGATATTCAACCTGACCTTATCTGATAAGTTGTGTTCGAGCTCCCCGCCATGTACGAGCATGGCACACAGCACCTGTGTGACACTGCTGTGCATGCTTAGTAAGCCAAAGCTGCTCAGGCTCCATGCTGCTCCACAGGTGCAGCCATACTCATGCAGGAAGAGGAGTATGGCTGCAATCTTCCAGAGAGTCCCGGGCAGCAGCACTGGTCTCCAGGAGGATCTAGATGCTTCATTCTGGAGATGCAGGAGTGCTTTAGCATTCAGTCACCATGGTTACTTCCGGTCTACGCCTCTAAAGACCTCAGAGCGGCGAGTGATTGGGGCCATGTGAGTTATGGCAGAAAGGAGGGGGGGGGGGCACAGAGGCGGAGCACAGGGAGGATGACAAGCCAGCAGTTGGCTGGCTGGATGCAGCCTCCAGCCCGCCAGTTGGACACCACTGATCCTGAGGCTTCCCTCTTTTAAGGTGAGTATGCATTTTGAGACTTTTTTTTGCCTTTAGGTACACCAGTGTGAATCTAAACTCCTATTGATAATTACTTTCTTCTTTTTTGACATCTTGACAAGTGTTTAGATCAGGTGTTCTCACTTGACTGCGGAATATTTCTTCCATCTAAGTGACTCAGCACATTTAGGGCCTTTTTCCACTTGGAAACACAAGCACTATAGTGCTGTGTTGCGATACGCACAACCCACAATTTCTAGTAGCCAACGGGAACGGAGGGAGATTGCGATGAGTATCACACAGCCGGGCGTTCACGTGTGGGGAAAAAGCGTAGCACACTGGTGGGAAATGAGCACAGCAATTTACATGTAAATCGTGGTGCTCTAGCGATCAGCAAAACTGCTGCGCTTTTTGAAGGGTATTGCAGCCAGTAGAAAAAGGCCCTTAAAGTGTACCTGAGGTGAAAAGCAGGGCTGTGGAGTCGGAGTCATGGAGTCGGAGTCGGAGCAATTTTGGGTGCCTGGAGTCGGGAAAAAATGCGCCGACTCCTAATGAATTTTTTAACTGTAATTAAAATAGAAAATATGATAAAATGTTCTATTTCTCAGATAATAGTCATTAAAATAATGTATATATACAGTAATAGCTGTGTTTAGTGAACAAAAATTAAATAAACCAATCAAAATTAGTTACTTGTGCTGCTTCAATAAAGCAGTCCTCGTATTTTTAAAGTCAGATATACAGTACATATCTGATTGTGACTGTACAGTATGTATGATGTGTACACAGGAATCTCATATATATACGAAATAACATCTGTGCTGTAAGTATAAAGCCTGATGTGTAGTGTGTAGCCGTGTCACTAATAGAGATGGTCAATGAGATGGAAATAATTCTGCATTGATGCTGGTTTATGCAAATGTATGCACTCTCTTTGCTCATGAAATCAAATAATTTGATCTGTTAAAATTTGGTTTGGTGACCACAAATTAAAGGGTACCTGAGACGGATGAAAAGAAAAGTGTTATACATACCTGGGGCTTCTTCCAACCCCCTTCAGGCTAATCAGTCCCTCGCTGTCCTCCTCCACCACCTGGATCTTCTGCTATGAGTCCAGGTAATTCAGCCAGTCAGAGCAGTCTAGCTACGTGCCGCTTCCACAGCCAGGAGCATTCTGCACCTGCGCAATAGTGCTGCGCAGGTGTAGTATGCTCCCGGCGGCGGAGTGTGTGCATGCGCACTACACCAGACTGGGTCAAGTACCTGGACTCATAGCAGAAGATCCAGGTGGCAGAGGAGGACAGCGAGGGACTGATTAGCCTGAAGGGGGCTGGAGGAAGCACCAGGTATGTATAAAACTTTAATTTCATCTGTCTCAGGTTTACTATGTTACACAGTAGTACTAAACTCTACATATGCATTCCCCACAGAGCTGCAGGGAATCCACTGAGAATGTTGTGCACATTGAACACAGAGGTGTTGTCTATCACCCATAAACCTTGTTCAGATTGTGCATGAAGAATGTGAATAAGAGGAAGAATCTCCTCATTCTCCTGCAGAGTACCTGGACATCACTCTTACATGTACCCACAGTTACAATGCCTAGGGCCTGATAGATGTTCTTTGTTCCGGTCTGTACCTTTTTACAAGTACTCTTACCAAGGACTAGTTTTAGTCTATGACTAAAGGGAATAAATATGGCAGTCTCCATATCCTTCTCACTTCAGTTGTCTTGTAAAATTCATAAGCGTTGGCAGTTAAGAGACGAATTTCACGTTACATACTGGTATTCAACAAAATTGTAATAAGCAAATTAGAGGAGTCTGAGTCGGTGGAATCCTAAACTGAGGAGTCGGAGTCGGTGGATTTTTGGACCGACTCCACAGCCCTGGTGAAAAGAGACATGATAAACCTGTGTATGTACAGTGATTACATTAATAACCAGTCTGTTGATCTTGTTTTATTTTGCTGCCTGAAAGAGTTAATTTTCAGGCATGCAAGTGAAAACTTATGTCGGTACCTAGTCCGAAATATAGTAAGCCTCACTGATAAGTAAATTGCAGCCATAAAAGTTTTCCTGGCAGAAAACAACTTCTGAGATCAGGGGAGAGATAGAAAAAAGTAAAACATGTATTTTAAGTCTGGAACTCTTGAGACACTGATATTGAACAGAGACAAAAAAACATTCAGCGCTAGTTCACAGTGCTCAGTTGCATAGCAGAAAAGCAGACCTGAACTCAGATCTTACTCTCTGCTCTAAAAGATAAGTAACAGCATAATCTTTTTTTATAGAGAAACATTTGTTTGTTGTAGCCCAGAGAACTCTAGCAATAAAATCTGCAATGTGTCTACTTCCTGCTTTCATGGAAGCAGACAGAGGGTTAACCTCTTATGTTTACAAATTTGCTGAGGACTACAGAATTTCTGTGCTGACACAGCTGAGAGATTACGTTACAGTTGTGACTACTTGCACCTGAGGGGGAATTAGACAGGCTCTTCACTCTGAACCCGAACCCCTAGGCTTTGTGTAAAGCACTTTTGCAGAGCAAATTTTTTTTTTTTTTCTTCCCCCCCCCCCCCCCCCCCCTTTTGACCTGGAAAATAAATACAATGTATTTATTCTTAAAAGCGCAAACGCAATCGCCGCACAAAGCGATTTTGTGAGCATTTTTTCCTTTAAAGGACAAGTGCGAGGTGGGGAAAAAAAACAATATCTACTTACCTGGGGCTTCCTCCAGCCCCTGGCAGCTTATCTGTCCCTCGCCGCAGCTCAAGTGTTCCGGGATCCCGTGTTGCAGATGCCGACCTTGCCAGGTTGGCTCACAGTAATCAAGGGTCAGGAGTCAAATGACTGAAGAGCTTCCGCATTTCGGTCAGGAAACCTGACTGAAATACGGAAACTGCTGTCACTGAGACAGTGGAGTGGGCGAGTATAGCGACGGAACAGCTGCGCGACTGGTGAGGACAAATTGAGTGTGTGTTGGCAAATAGTTGAAATCTGTGTCCTGTCAGAGCTGCACAGCCACTGGCAGGAGGTAGATTTTAACTACATCGGTCCGGAATAAGTTAATCTGTGTTTTCCTTGTGTCTTGTGCATGCGTTGAGGTGCACTTTTTTAGGCTAAATTCTAAACTGCAGCTATGTCAGCCTTCTGCTCCGTACACACAAGATTTGCTGGCAAATTTATTGCCAGATCGATTTCCATTCCATTTACTTCTATGGAAAATTGATCGGGAAATCAGATTGGACATGTTGGAAATAATCCATCTGGCAGTAAATCTCATTGTGTGTGTACCTAGCATAATGTACAATCTGCTTCATTCAGCTGCAGAACATAACCAAAGTAATGACCCTTTGAATTGTTTGGTGCTAAAATCTTATATGCAATGTTTTCTCAGCCTGATAAGTGTCTTGATGTCTATCATGCTGGGAATACACCATGAGTTATTTTTTGACAGATAGATGGTTCAATAGATAATTTCCGACATGTCCACTTTGATTTTCAATCGTTTTTCTGATCGATTTCTCATAGAAATGAATGTAAATCGATCAGAAATACGATCAAGCAGAAAATCTGCTGAAAAATGTCATCATGTATTCCCAGCATTCACTTCTCAGGACAGCAGGCTTTATTCCACTTGCTGTTGGACTGGGCAATCTGCTTAGAAAACAGGTGGGTGCATGTACAGTTTACCCATGCACCCTTTCTGTATGCACTCCTAGACAGCTGTGTACCAGCCATCGCCAGGGGAGAACTGTGCATGCGCTGGGCCCTGATGCTAGTCACTATTACAAACTGGGGCTACAGCAGTGAGATGGTGGGAGGCCAGGTACAATAAGGAGCCTGGAGTTGTCTGAAGAGTTACAGATTGCCCAGCAAGCTCATGGTGAACCAGCTGTCAGGGCTTGTTCACACTAAGTGCGTTTTTGACAACTGTAACGGCAGGGATATGGAGGCTGCCATATTTGTTTCCTTTTTAGCAATACCAGTTGCATGACAGCCCTGCTGACCCTCTAACTCTACTACTTTTAGCCACAGACCCTGAACAAGCATGCAGCAGATCAGGTGTTTCTGACATTGTCAGATCTGACAAGATTAGCTGCATGCTTGTTTCTGGTCTGATTCAGACACTACTGCCGCCAAATAAATTAGCAGGGCTGCAAGACAACTAGTATTGTTTAAAAGGAAATAAATAGGACAGCCATCACATTCTTCTCACTACAGTTGTCCTTTAAACACTGGTGATCTTCATCTCCCTGAAAGCGCTCTTGTCATGATTCCCTATGAGAGAGTTCACATCTGAGCGGTTCATTTCCGATCCGCTCAGATAAGCGGTGCTTGGGCCATTTTTGAGGTGGTCCTGCCTCAATGGAAGGTATAGGAAACCGCAAAACGCTGACAAAATCGCTTTGTGCAGAGATTGCGTGAGCATTTTAAGAATAAATGCATTGTATTCTTTTCTGGATCAAAGAGTTCGCATCCTGACTGACGCCAGGAAGTGATAAAACGCAATCGCTCCGCAAAAGCGCTTAGAAAAACACTTAGGGCTCTTTTCCACTATGGAATGCGATCGCGATTCCGATCGCAATCGCGTTTCAATTTCCACCATGCGATTGCGATTGAGCTACTATACTCATTATAGTCCAGCTCAATCGCATACAAAACGCGGCAGGACGACGATTGCGCTTTGACCAAAATCGCATCGCAATCGGATCGCACTAATGGAAATTGCTGCTTAAAGCGGATCAGAGATGAAAAACTATAACAAGTAATTGTCTATATATCTTATCTAAAGTTTAGATAGTTTACACAGCATATCTAGCTGCAGGCAGCTTCAATAGAATATGATTAATTATTCCTGTGATACAGTGAGAGCGGCCATGTTCTGTTTGTAATCATTACACAGGTAATCTGCAACTGCATCTCCAGCCCTCAGCTCACTCCCTCCCCCTCCCTCCTCCCCTCTGCATCTGAAATAAGTGGCTAGTAGCCTCCTCCTCCTCCTGCCCAGACTGAGCTCCCATAAGCCCTTGCTACATGGGTCTGAGGGCCTTGGCGTTTTGGAGAAGCTGTGGGCGAGGCTTGTTTAGTTTATAGGGAATTAAAATATTTAAACAAAAAGAAAAAAGTATTTGGCTTGAGGAATGCCCTATAAACTATATGTAAGGAACACAATTATGCAATGTGTAAAAGTTCATCTCGGATCCACTTTAAGAGAACCGTCCAATGCAGACAAAACGAGAAAGGGGGGGGGAGCTTCAAAAACCAGCCAATGCGGATGGGACACACGGAGGGAACGCAATGTGTTCAAAGCCTAAGAGATGAAAAAGCCTCCATACTAATATGCTATGCAAAACAGAAGTTTGACTTCTTAACAGGGCTGTGGAGTCGGAGTCGTGGAGTCGGAGTCGTGGAGTCGGGCACTTTTGGGTGCCTGGAGTCGGAGTCGGGAAAAAATGCACCGACTCCGACTCCTAATGAATTTGTAACTGTAATTAAAATAGAAAATATGATAAAATGTTCTATTTCTCAGATAATAGTCATGAAAAATAATGTATATATATACAGTATATATACAGTAATAGCTGTGCTTAGTCCACAAAAATGAAATAAACCAATCAAAATTAGTTACTTGTGCTGCTTCAATAAAGCAGTCCCCGTATTTTTAAGGTCAGATATACATATCTGATTGTGACTGTTTATATGATGTGTACACAGGAATCTCTTATATATACTAAATAACATCTATGCTGTAAGAATAAAGCCTGATGTGTAGCTGTGTCACTAATAGAGATGGTCAACGAGATGGAAATAATTCTGCATTGATGCTGATTTATGCAAATGTATGCACTCCCTTTGCTGATGAAATCAAATAATTTGATATGTTGTTAAAATTTGGTTTGGTGACTACAAATTAAAGGGTAACTGAGACGGATGAAAAGTAAAGTTTTATACATACCTGGGGCTTCCTCCAGCCCCCTTCAGGCTAATCAGTCTCTCGCTGTCCTCCACCACCCGGATCTTCTGCTATGAGTCCTGGTAATTCAGCCAGTCAGCGCTGTCCGGCCACATGCCGCTCCCACAGCCAGGAACATTCTGCACCTGCGCAATAGTGCTGCACAGGTGTAGTATGCTCCTGGCGGCGGAGTGTGTGCATGCGCACTACGCCTGACTGGCTCAAGTACCTGGACTCAAAGCAGAGGATCCAGGTGGCGGATGAGGACAACGAGGGACTGATTATCCTGTAGGCGGCTGGAGGAAGCCCCAGGTATGTATAAAACTTTAATTTCATCTGTCTCAAGTTTACTTTGTTACACAGTAGTACTATACTCTACATATGCACTCCCCACAGAGCTGCAGGGAATCCACTGAGAATGCTGTGCACATTGAACACAGAGGTGTTGTCTGTTTACAATCTCCTCATTCCCCTGCAGAGTACCTGCACATCATTCTTACATGTACCCACACTTACATTGCCTAGGGCCTGATAGATGTTCTTTGTTCCGGTTTGTACCTTTTACAAGTACTCTTACCAAGGACTAGTTTTAGTCTAAAGGGAATAAATATAGTAGTCTACATATCCTTCTCACTTCAGTTGTCTTGTAAAATTCCTAAGCGTTGGCAGTTAAGAGACAAATTTCATGTTACATACTTTTAATCAACAAAATTGTAATATGCAAATTAGAGGAGTCGGAGGAATCCTAAACTGAGGAGTCGGAGTCGGTGGATTTTTGGACCGACTCCACAGCCCTGCTTCTTAAAACCTAAGGTATTTGCAATTATTCAGTTTGGAGTGAGCTCTGAGGTGTCCCACAATGCATTACTGAATATGCAAATCATCTTTGTCCCTGATGGCGAAACACGCCTCCAGAATCGCTGGAATGCTATGTGTCAGCTTGTTAATGTTAGAGCCACAATAATCTGAAGAGTTTAGGGTCCTTTTACACTTAATCAGTTGCTCTCAGTTAAAACGGAAAGAAAACTGATTTTCAAAGTAAGTCCCATGTTTTCCTATGGCACCTTTTTACACTTAACGCGTTTTAACTGAAATCTTCTTCCCAATGCACTGCTATGGAAAAACCGCGTACCAACGCGCACTAACGCATACCAACGCGTACTAACGCACACCAACTGATTAAGTGTAAAAGGGGCCTTAGTGATCATCATAAGTATATTTCCTGTCAGGGAATGGACCTTTAGGGCCCTTTTCCACCAGCGCGTTTGCGCTGGCTGAATCGCAAAAACGCAAACCGCTAGCGATTTTACAATCGCTACGGTTTGCTTTTTAACATAGGAATCGCGGTAGGTAATTTCCACTACCGCGATTCGTTTTTTACTTGATCGCGCCGCGGAGCGACTTTTGCCGCGATTTTGCTATGCAGTGCATAGCATAGCAAAATCACGGCCGCGAACGTCGGGGAATCGGCGGTAATTGCGATTCAGCAATCGCTAGCGTTCAGCGTGAACGCTAGCGATTGCTAGTGGAAAAGGGCCCTAAGGGCTAGTTCAAACAGACACTTGGGGTGGTAACCGTGTCGTTTCTGGTGGGCAATGAGAACATTTAAAAGGGATCGACCACCACTTCCATTTTCCCATCGTTTGCACAAACGCTGGGTTAGAGTCCTTTGTCTAGCATCCAGTATTCAGTGTCTCCCCACCGGGGGTCAAAACACAATGGGTTCTATTCACAATGACTTACCGCATGTGGTTAAAGGGGAACTTCAGCCTAAACAAACATACTGTCATTAAGTTACATTAGTTAAAGTTAATTACAATAGATAGGTAATATAATTTTTTACCCACCCGGTTTTAAAAGAACAGGCAAATGTTTGATTCATGGGGGCTGCCATCTTTTTGGTTGAAAGGAGGTGACAAGGAGCATAAGACACAGTTCCAACTGTCCTTTGTCCTGATAACCCCTCCTAGCTGCATGCGCTAGGCTTCAAATGTCAAATTCAAAATGTAAAAAAAAAAAAAAAAAAATCACCAAAGCAGCAGAACGAGAACAACCTCAGAAATCCCATCATGTTTTGCACAGCATCAGGGGAAAAAAGCCCGGGCAGTTTTCTTCTGTGCAGCTAAAAACGAGGCTTGTATAAGAGAAACAAAGTTCTGATGCTGTGAAACTGTTAAAGAAGCACCATGCCTTTTCAGTGCTGCTGAGTCGATTTTTAGTCTGGAGGTTCACTTTAACCCATTCGCGTTCCGTCGTTTTCACTTGAGAAATGTTCACCTCCCATTCATTAGCCTATAACTTTATCACTACTTATCACAATGAACTGATCTATATCTTGTTTTTTCCGCCACCAATTAGGCTTTCTTTGGGGGGACATTTTGCGAAGAGCCACTTTACTGTAAATGCATTTTAACAGGAAGAATAAGAAAAAAATCATTATTTCTCAGTTTTCAGCCATTATAGTTTTAAAATAATACATGCCTCCATAATTAAAACTCACGTATTGTATTTGCCCATGTGTCCCGGTTATTACACCGTTAAAATTATGTCCCTATCACAATGTATGGCGACAATGTTTTATTTGGAAATAAAGGTGCATTTTTCCGTTTTGCATCTATCACTATTTACAAGTTTAAAATAAAAAAAATATAGAAATATATCATCTTTACATTGATATTTTAAAAGTTTAGACCCTTAGGTAAATATTTACATTTTTTTTTTTTATTTATTTTTTTTTTTTTTATGTTAAACATTTTATTTGGGTAGTTTTGGGAGGGTGGGATGTAAACTATAGTTTTTTATAATGTAAATGTGTGTTTAGTTTTATTTTTTTTTTTTTTTACTTTTAGTTGTAGTATTACTTTTTGGCCACAAGATGGCGGCCATGAGTTTGTTTACATGATGTCACTCTAAGCGTAACAAACGCTTAGAGCGACGCATGGGGAGGTAACAGCCAGAAAAGGCGCAGCTTCCGAGAAAAGCTGTCGCTTTTTCAGCGGGGGAGAGGAATCAGTGATCGGGCACCATAGCCCGATTCACTGATTGCCTGGCTAACGAACCGCGGGCCGGGAGAGCGCGTACACACGCGATCGGCCGCGGGAGCGCGCATGGTTCCTGGACGTAGTTTCTACTTCCAGGAACCAAAATAGGTTAAGTACTTGCGGGAAATTTGCGACCAAAACAAAGCCATGTTGACATTCACAAAATTTTCCGCATGAGGAAAAAGTGCAGTAAATGTTCCGTAGTAATGCGGAAAAAGTTCCGCAAAAGTCGGTATTTATTTTCCGCAGAAAATCCAAATTCTCTAAAAAATTAAGGCGCATTATTTGTGCGTTAAGTACCGGGAAAAAAAAAAAAAAAAAAAATATATATATATATATATATATATATATATATATATATATATATATATATATATATATATATATATATATATATATATATATATATATATATATATATATATATATATATATATATATATATATATATATATATATATATATATATATATATATATATATATATATATATATGAAAGTTCCACAACGGTGTGCTGCAAACCGTTGTGGAACTTTCTTGTATTTACCGAGGACCTGGGGAATCCTCTGTTTGCTTGCACACTTTCCCTATACTTGGGATATCCTCGTGGAGCTGCTGATCCCTTGTATATATATATATATATATATATATATATATATATATATATATATATGTATATATGTGTATATATATATATATATATATATATATATATATGTGTGTGTGTATATGTGTATATATATATATATATATATATATATATATATATATATATATATATATATATATATATATATATATATATATATATATATATATTCACCTACAAGTAGTAGTTGATCTATTTAGCTTCCCATTGATTTAAATGAAGTCTGAAGGCTTAAGTGCTGTGCTTGCTGGACTTTTACTTTTTTATTTATTTTATTTATTTATTTATTTTTGAACAATTTTTCATGCAACCTTTTTACCGCACGTTTAATAGCTGTTTCCGCTTTCTTTTTTTTTTTTTTTTTTTTTTACCACATGCGGAAAATTTTAGTAAATGTGGAAACAAATGCGGAGATTACCACTGGCGGTAATTTTGCGGTTAAAAATCCTTTACCGCATGCCTCATTGTGAATAGAGCCCAATGAAACGCCGGGAACCGCTGCGAAGTTTGTTAAATGAACTGCTGCTGCTCCAAGACGCCCATGTGAACCACCAGATATAAAGAGCTTATGTACTTGGAAGTCTCGAGGCGCAAGTCAATTTTGTATTTTATTTATTTTTTGTTTTTATTGCAATCCTTTATATACTATTTATTTATTTTTTTTAAAGCATAAATGCATGAAATACACAATTAGTGTCATCAGTTTTAGCCAACGCTATTTATGAAATAAGACTATGGTCTGAGATAGTTACCAATATTTGCTTTTTAGTTAAATATTCAATGACATATGGCTTGATAAAACAATTTATGCAAGTCAGAACAACCTAACTGTAATTTGTTTATCTGGAACATCTGACCTTGTAGTTTTGAACAGACAGCTGAATTAGCTGAATCACTCTGAATTTCAGAGAAGGCAATATGCGTAATATGTTGCCACTTTATAAATACAATTAATAATTAAAATAATATACTGTACATATATTAGGACTTTACTAATCTATATTGCTATACGTGCATGTATAGCAATAAAGATTAGTAAGGGCCTAATATATTTACAGTATATTATTTTTATTATTGTATTTATAAAGTGGCAACATATTACGCAGCACTGGACATTTAGTTAAGGTTACAGACCATATTTAGGGGTGACATACAGCAATAAGACAATACAGGAATACAAGAAAAACCAGATCACACAGCACAGTATGAGTACAAGGTAATGCTTGGTCAGTCACTGGATGGGAGCATGGAGCTTAGGTAAGTAGAGTTCACTCAGATCCATAGGATGGATGTACGGTAGTGGAGGTGCGTGAACAAGTAGGAGACGTGAGGAGGACCCTGCCCGAAGGCTTACAATCAAGAGGGAGAGGTGGGGACACAGAAGGTAGGGGACCAGAGTTCAGCTGTGGGTTTAGAACACTAGTGGGGGGGGTAAGCCAGAGTAAAAAGGTGAGTTTTCATGGCCTTCTTCAAGATGTTGGAGGAGGAAACCCTAATGGGGGGAGGTAGGGAGTTCCATAGTGTTGTAGCAGCTCTTGAGAAGTCCTAAAAGCGTGCATGGGATTTGGTGATGCGGGGTGCAGTCAGGCGAGGTTCATTGGAGGAGTGGAGTGAGTGGCTAGGTGTGTACCTCTGGGTAAGTTTGGAAATGTAGGTTGGGCAAGTTTTGTGGACAGATTTGTATCTTGAATCTGATTCTCGACTGGATAGGAAGCCAGTGGAGGGATATACAGTGGGGTGCAAAAGTTTGGGCAACCTTGTTAATTGTCATGATTTTCCTGTATAAATCGTTGGTTGTTACGATAAAAATGTCAGTTAACGTATAGTCACTGTGGTTGTGGCACACCTTACCCCAAGATGTGGGTGCATAGCCTAGATGGTGCTAATCCCCAGCACCACAAAAGTCAATGGTTGAATGAAGTTTAGGCTAGCACACCTGCTTCAAAGTGCAATCGTTCTCCTTTATTGCTCCATCAACACAAGAATGACATTTGTTTCGGAGCCACGGCAGGTCTCCTTCTTCAGAATGTGCACATTCTGAAGGAGACCTGCCGTGGCTCCGAAACAATTGTCAAAAATGTCAGTTAAATACAAGGCTGTGGAGTTTGTACAAAAATCTTCCAACTCCAACTCCTCGGTTTATGAAACCACGACTCCGGGTGCCCAAAATTTCTCAGACTCCTCAACTCCGACTCCTTAGCCTAATACTTAACAGGGCTGTGGATTTTGTACAAAAATCATCCGACTCCTCAGTTTATGAAAACTCCAACTCCGACTCCGGGTGCCCAAAATTGCTGTGATTCCTCGACTCTGACTCCAACTCCGACTCCACAGCCCTGGTTAAATATATCATATAGGAGACACACACAGTGATATTTGAGAAGTGAAATTAACCTCCCTGGCGGTCAGGATTGCCAACCTAATTTCTAATTTTTGACGGACAAAAGGCCTAAAAAAGCAGGACACCCAAAATTTTGGACGGACAGGGGGCGGAGTTGGGGGCGGAGTCAAAAGCGCACTTTTAAAGTGCACCTGAACTGAGAGGGATTTGGAGGTTTCCTTTAAAACAATACCAGTTGCTTGGCAGTTGTACTGATCTCTTCAGCTGCAGTGGTGGCTGAATCACATACCTGAAACAAGCATGCAGCTAATCCAGTCTGACTTCAGTCAGAGCACCTGATCTGCATGCTTGTTGAGGGGCTGTGGCTAAAAGTATTAGAGACACAGGATCAGCAGGAGAGTCAGGCAACTGTTATCATTTTAAAAGAAAAAATCCACATCCTTCTCAGTTTAGGTTCACTTCAAGTAGAGTTGTGGGTAGCACAAAGCTCTGGGCATTATTATTAATTTTGACATGATCTTCCACAGCATTTAACATAGTCAGGTCACTCACTGTCCTCAGGGGAACTCACAATCTAATCCATACCACAGTCAAAATGCAATGCCTGCTGTATTATTATTATTAAGTATTTATATAGCACTGACATCTTCTCCAGCACACTACAGAGTACATAATCATGTCACCGACTGTCCTCAGAGGAGCTCACACTCTAATCCCTATCATAGTCATATGTCCTACCATATTATTATGTATTTATATAGCACTGACATCTTCTGCAGCACACTACAGAGTACATAGTCATGTCACTGACTGTCCTCAGAGGAGCTCACAATCTAATCCTACCATAGTCTAATGTCCTACCAAATAATTATTGGCTAGATAGTGTAATGGTTAAGGGCTCTTCCTATTCAGTTAGCCGGCACCTATTCAGTAAGGAGTTTTGGGCAAGACTCCCTACCACTACTACTGCCTACTGAGTGCGCACTAGTGGCTGCCTCGCAAGCGCTTTGAGTCTGACAGGATGAAAGCGCTATACAAAAAAGAGGAATTGAAGGAATTATGCATTTATATAGCACAGGCATCATCTGCAGCACATTAAAGAGTAAATAGTCATGTCACTGACTGTCCTCAGAGGACCTCACATTCTAACCCAGTCATAAGGCCCATACACACGTCGGATTTCCGCGAACGACGGGTCATTTGAACGTCCCGTCGTTCGCCCGCTAAATCGGGCGTGTGTACAGACTGTCGTTCGCTTGATAAGAGTGAGTTTGAGCGATCAACTCACTCTTATCAAGCGAACGACAGTCTGTACACACGCCCGATTTAGCGGGCGAACGACGGGACGTTCAAACGACCCGTTGTTCACGGAAATCCGACGTGTGTATGGGGCTATAGTCTAATGTCCTGCCATATTACTATGTAGTTATATAGCACTGACCTCTTCTGCAGCACTTTACTGTCCTCAGACTAGCTCACAATCTATAGACCCCAGCTTCTATAGCAAATAGAGGGGAAAGCTGTAAACTGGCCTGATCAGAGCAGCTCACAAGCCATTATAAAGTGACACCATGCACAGTTTCCATTTCAGAGCAGGATCCCAGTAATTTTATCTGTACAAAGCTAGTGGCTCAGGTTTCAGCTGTGAATCACCCTGGCTCTCCTTCACTCCTTGTCAATGTAAATACCCCCCCCCCCCCCCCTCATGCCCTGTCTATAGAGCTGCTCCCATCCCTCCTGTGACCCCATCCAGATTTCTGAAGAATGCTGCCCAGCAGATAACAGTGCAGAGCACGGAGGATTCCTCCATCTGAAGTCCCGCAGCATGCCACACTGATCAGCTTCCTCCTGGCTTGCAGGAGAGCTGAATCTGACAGGCTGTGAGCAGCAGAGATAAGGAGGATTGCAGACAGTGATACCTGGAGAAGGACTTCAGGGATAACAGTTTCCTCCGCATGGCCGAGACCAGGACTCCGGGGTTGTGGGGGCGTGTCACGCTTGGCTGTCTCTCTCGCTTCTATTGGCTGGAGAGAGCTACACCCGGAAAAGAAGGCTTCTGATTGGAGGGCGGGAGGAGAAGGAGGCGGCAGCAGACTTCTATCCCTGCTGTAACTGTTCAGGCTTGCTGAACTGTGCTGTTACAGTGGGAGCTGTGCTGGCTCTCTAGGAATGAACCGAAAACTGTGAAATTGATTTATTTTGACGGACAGCAACCTTGTAAATACGGACAGTACGGACATGATTAATTTCAAGTGATTTGTACGGACTGTCCGTCCATAGACGGACGGTTGGCAACCCTGCTGGCGGTAACCCCGAACGCAAGAGGTTTTCTCAGGCCCTGCTGGGCCGATTTGCTTAATTTTTTATTTTTTTTTGTTAGCACTTTGCTAGCTGCGTCAGCACATCAATCGCCGCCGCCCCGCGCTCGATTGCCGCTATCCGCCTCCCCCCCGACCCCGTGCGCTGCCTGGCCAATTAGTGCCAGGCAGCGCTGAGGGGTGGATCGGGACTCCCAATGACGTTGGTGACGTCATTCCGCCCCGTTGCCATGGTGACGGGGAAGCCCTCCAGGAAATCCCGTTCTTTGAACGGAATTTCCTGATCGGAGATCGCCGAAGCAGGCGGGGGGATGATTGAAAAAAAAAAAAAAAAACTGCTGCGCTGCCTCCTGGCGGAATTTATTACACCGCCAGGAGGGTTAAGTTTATTGGATTTACAGAAAGTGTGCAATAATTGTTTAAATAAAATTAGGCTGGTGCATACATTTGGGCACTGTTATTTTATTAATTCCAAAACCATTAGAACTAATTATTGGAACTCAAATTGGCTTGGTAATCTCAGTCACCCCTGACCTACATACACAGGTGAATCCAATTATGAGAGAGTATTTAATGCCTAAAATACACGGGTCGATCCGGCCGCCGGATCGACTTCGGCCGCGTCCCCGTGGATCGATTGCCGCTCGTCCCCGCCGGCACTAACTTATCAGCGCTCGATTCTCTGCCATTGTCCGCTGGCGGGGATCGAGCAGGCGGGAGTCGAGCGGCTTGATTGGGCCAGCTGAATATTATCAGCTGGCCGGATCAGCTGGTCGATACACGGTACAGAAACGTACCGTGTATCCCCAGCATAAGGGGGTCAATTGTAAGTTTCATTTTCTCCACAGAGTAGCAACATGGGGGTCTCAAAACAACTGTCAAATGACCTGAAGACAGATTGTTTGCCATCATGGTTTAGGGGAAGAATACAGAAAGCTATCTCAGAGATTTTAGCGGTCTGTTTCCACAGTTAGGAACATATTGAGGAAATGGAAGACCACAGGCACAGTTCAAGTTAAGGCTCAAAGTGGCAGACCAAGAAAAATCTCGAATAGACGCGACAAATGGTGAGAACAGTAAGTCCACTCACAGACCAGCACCAAAGACCCACAACATCTTCTTGCTGCAGATGGAGTCACTGTGCATCGTTCAACCATGCGGCGCACTTTACACAAGGGGATGCTGTATGTGAGAGTGATGCAGAGGAAGACTTTTCTCCGCCCATAGCACAAACAGAGCCGCTTGAGATATGCTGAAGCACATTTGGACAAGCCAACTTCATTCTGGAATAAGGTGCTGTGGAGTGATGAATATTTGGGCATAATAAGGGGCATTATGCATGGAATAAAAACACAATATTCCAAGAAAAACACCTGCTACCTACAGTAAAATATGGTGGTGGTTCCATGATGCTGTGTGGCAAGTGCAGGTACTGGGAATCTTGTCAAAGTTGAGGGACACATGGATTCCACTCAGTATCAGCAGATTTTGGAGAACAATGTCCAGGAATCAGTGACAAAGCTGAAACTGCGCCTGGGCTGGATATTTCAACAAGACAATGACCCTAAACACTGCTCAAAATCCACTAAGGCATTCACGCACAACAAGCACAACGTTCTGGAATGGCCATCTCGCTCCTCAGATCTTAATATAATTGAAAATCGGTGGTGTAAGTAAAGCCCAATCTACACGATACGATTCTTTATACGATTCGATTACGATTCTATTTACGATCTGATTATATCCAACATGTCCGATCAGGATTCAATTCAATTCGATTTGCCATTGCAAAATAATGGCAAATCGAATTGAATCGAATCCTGATCGGACATGTCGAATTTATTCGGATCGTAAATAGAATCGTATAAAGAATCGTATCGTGTAGCTTGGGCTTTAGAGAGCTGTCCATGCTCGGAAGCCATCAAACCTGAATGAACTACAGATGTTTTGTAAAGAGGAATGATTAAAAATACCTACAAACAGAATCCAGACTCTCATTGGAACCCACAGGAAGCGTTTAGAGGCTGTAATTTCTGCAAAAGGAGGATCTGCTAAATGTTGATTTAATTTTTTTTTGTGGTGTCCAAATTTATGCACATGCCTAATTTTGTTTAAACACTTATTGTGCACTTTCTGTAAATCCAATAAACTTAATTTCACTTCTCAAATATCACTGTGTGTCTCTCCTAGATAATATATTTAACTGGCTTTTTTTATCGTAATAACCAGCGATTTATGCAGGAAAATCATGACGATTAACAAGGTTGCCCAAACTTTCGCACCCCACTGTATATATCAGGGCTGTGGAGTCGGCTCCAACTCCTCAGTTTCTGAAACCACGACTTCAACTCCGACTCCAGGTGCCCAAAATTGCCTCGACTCTGACTCCACAGCCCTGGTATATATTAAGGCCCAGTTCAGACTGCAGAACGCGAACCGCAACGCATGCGGACCGCAACACGTACGAACGCACGCCATCCATGTTCGTATGCGTTGCGTGGCTGATCCCATCACTGAAAAGTGAATGGGACAGCCATGCGTTTTTACAAATGCATGCAACATGCGTTCCCTGACCGCACAGGTCCGGAACGCATGCAGTGTGAACATCAGACATATGCAATGTCTGATGTCGTGCGTGTCGGCCACCTGCACGCGATTCCAAAACGCGGCTGGAAACGCGTGCAGTGTGAACGGGGTCTAACTCACACACTTAAAAGTATGCAGGTATTACAAAAAAACAGGACCACGGCTGTGAAAGAGGTGAAGATCCACCAACTCAGGAATGGATAAATTCACACTGAATTCAGGAGCCAGCAGGAATTTTCTTAGTAGCTAGCCTCTTTGACAGCCATAAGGCCAGGGTCACACTTCCACTATCTGCTACGGGGAAAAGCATGCAATTCTCTTAAGTGTGACCCTGGCCTAAAAGTTAGAAGCCAGTTTTAATATTTGTGAAGTCCTGATTTCTGGCTCATCAAACTTGTTCAGCTCTACTCCAGTGTGTTCCCTAGGTAGAGATGGTCAATGAAATGCTTTTCATTCTCTCCTCTCCGCATGTGTAGCACAGACAGGCATTGGGACAGGACGAGGCCAGGTGGCACGTGCACATGCATCAGAATTGTTTATTCCGCCAAGTACAACGGTGGGTTGTACCCGGAATTATTTTTGGCACAAGCAGGGTCGGTGATGGTACAGTAAACATACGTTAAACATTACACGAAGTTAAAACAATTACAGAAGACAACCATTTAGCATTCCACAGAGTACGCATTACTCAAAACATATCCTACATAGAACACATTGACGAAAGAAAAACATAAAAAGCCAGAAGGGTCTGTCCAAGAGCTATGTCGAGCGGAGCTGCCTGCCACACTCTGAGCGGTGCTCACTGCTCTACAGCCCTCCAGACCCCCCCATATAATGAAAAAAAGACAGTCCCTTCCTCCCCATGGTTGAGAAAACAGTCCTCAACTCCATGACAGTCCAGGCTCCACAAACTCCTAATGCAGATTTGCAAATTTAGCCCCTGGCCTAGAGGCCCCATCACAGCAGATGGTCTGGCAGGGGGCATAGATCTGAAGGGGCTGATGATGGTGCTGTCCGCTGCTGTGCCTCCATCGGTGGCGGCAGGTTGCCAGCCCCCCTGACCCGGCAGATGTGTCCCGGCAGAGTAACAGCAGCAGCCTGGACCTCCATGACTGCGACAGTGGAGCAGCTCACAGACCCGTTACCTGTTGTTGCAAGGCAACAGCGGCTCCCGTGGCAGGCACAGCAGCGGCAGCCTGGTCCTCCCTGGCTGCACACGCGGGGCGGCTCTCCCCGGGGAGTGGAGCAAGAAGGGGAAGCGGCATGCACAGGGGTCCGCAGCCAGCCACGTGGGCGTCGGCCCAATCCCAGAAAACGAGCGTCCCCTCATGATCCCTGGCGCTCCAGTGACTGGCGCCTGGCCTGCTTGTGTCCCTGGGTTGCTGGCAGCGGCGGCGGCTCGCTGGAGAGTGGAGCAGGAGCGGCTTGCCACGTGGGTGACGGCCCGGTCCCAAAACGAGCGGCTTCCCGTGACCTGACTCTGTCCCAGTCATGTTAGCTGGGTTGCGGGCAGCGGCGGCTGCTGGTGAGTGGAGCAGGAGGCGGCGTGCATGGGGGCCACGTGGGTGGCGACCCTATCATAAATGAGTGGCTACTCGTGACTGCTGGCGCTCCGGAGAACCAGCGCCTGGCCTGCCTGTGTCCCCTGGTGGAGAGGAATCCATCCCACCAAGAAAAACAGGTGGCTCACGAGGTAGAAGGGGAAGAGAGGAAAAAGAGCCGGAGCCCTGTGTGCCACGGCGTCTTGCTACAGCGTCATCTTGCCTAGTCAATGATAATCATTTAGCTAATTGAAGTCTAACCTGTTAAAGCTTTGGTTTAATAGCGTTATGCAGCTCTTGGTGCGCCTTTTTTGTGCTGTGCAATGCGGAGACCACGTGATCCGCATCACGTGGTCCCGCCAGCCAATCGCCGCACAGAGCGGCCGCTCCAGGAAGTAAACACTGCATGTCACAGTGCAGTGAATATTAATTAGCCATGTGGCTGGCCGTGGAGGAGCAGGGGAGATCTCCTCCTCCAACATCACTGAGCATGTGCAAACAGTCATACAGCATGCAGCACTTTCTTTTAACCTGATGCGTTACAATGTAACGCAACGTGGGCCCTGTGAACAGCCCATTGATTTTTCATTGCTGTGCGGTGGGCTGCGTTACAGGCTGCACTAACGTTCGCCTGTAACGTCTTACTGTGAAAGCAGCTTTAAACAATACAAGATTTGAACCAGGGACTCCAGCACTACAAGGCGCTTTTCAAATATTTAAAGGTCAACGTAAATACTTGCAACTTATTTCATCCAAATCCATTAATGACTGTGTTGGTTGCTTTAGCAAAGTTTGTGCAGGTGTCCCTCAAAATCTGCTGCTTCTTAGCAACTAGGGACCTTGAAGAGAATTTTTGATTTCTACTCTATCTGCCACAGGCAGTGCCAAATTATCCCTACTTCACCTTCCCCTCCCCTGTCTATAGAGCAGAGCAGGCTGCTTGGAACATAGCTGAGCAGCATGTTTGTACAGGGAAAGAGGAGACCTGATTGCTTCAGACGACCATTATTGGAAGAACATTTCTCTGTGGTGTGCTCGACAAGAAAGGGGCGCTTGTCATACCACAGCAGCAGAACTCCAAGCTATAGTTCTGCCGTCCATAGATTTCATCTTCACTGTTTTCTGTGATCACCAAATGTGGCAAAAAAAAAAAAGTAAAGTGTTTTTTTCCCTCCTTGAATGATGTACAAATATGGTTTGCTTAGGTGCTCAGTATAAACTTTGGAAGCTGTGTGGAGATTTTAACGGCTCCAGAGATCTTCCACAGCCACTGAAATGGTTGCATAGACATAATTTAAATTGTCAGAACTTTTATTGTCTTACCGAAATTGACAGCAGCCTGTTGAGTTTTGCAGCAAGTGGGATCAGAACACCGCAGGCAGGAAGCTAATATCCTGGGTGCAGAATAACTTCAGATGGACTGGTTTTATATAGCAGCCAAGTTTACTTTTGATTTTAATTCGTGGTCGTTAGTACTGTAACATTGTTTTAGAGTATCTTTCTGTGCACTCATAGAACAAATTTCATGTGTAAATGTACGGATTGTCCTCAATCAAAACTGAAGTGAAAAATACCCTTATGATATAATACATTTGTATGTGTAGTACGGATAACGAATAGAGCATTAGTAGCAAAGAGTCTCTTAGTTTTCAGTTGTGTAGGGTTTTTTTTTTTTCTTCATCATTCTGTTATATTTATAGCTTACAAGCCACACTCCTGTATTTTTAAACTATAAAACAGAGCACAACTAATGACTCTTTGAACTTTCCTGTAGTGAAACCTTATCTCAACCTGCCTCTTACAGTTTTATGGTTGTTTAAGTGCTTTTGCGTAGATAACTGAAGTCTCTTTAAGGTACCCATACATCTAGCAACATGGTGGGCGACTGATTATCCGACTCGATAATCGTTATCAAATCAGATGAAAATCGGTGCCACCAGGTGCATGCCCGATCGTCCATGCAACCAATTTCTGGCCAAGCATTTCAATCGAACATGCTGCAAGATGTTGGGCCATCATGGTCGATCAGGTGCACAGCTGTAACGGCAAGCGATTACGGGACAAGGGACGAAAACCCAGCCACTGTTCCTACAGTGTATAAATGTGCATGTATGTGTGCACTGATATATTACCTGTCCTGTGTCACGGTGCCCGTCCGTCTTCTGAAACCGCCACTCTTCGTATGTATATATATATATATATATATATATATATATATATATATATATATATATATATATATATATATATATATATATATATATATATATATATATATATATATATATATATATATATATATATATATATATATATATATATATATATATATACACCAATAAATAAACATGATTCAAAAAGTCTTGATTCTACTTTACTACTGATGTTCTTAGCTGTGATACCCATACCCTTTATTTTCGCTCCAAGTTTGCTTTTAACATCTTTACAGAAACCGCAATGTAAAAAGTCTCCTTGTGTGGGGGGTGATTGGATGGGGAGGAGTTTGAACAGTGGCTCTTAGACTTGCTGTGTATTCAGACAAGCAGCACAGCATCTTAAAGGAGAACTGAAGTGAGAGGTATATGGAGGCTGCCATATTTATTTCCTTTTAGGCTTCTTTCCCACCAGGACGTTGCGTTTTAGGGGACGTTATAGGTCGCATAACGTGCCCCTAACGCAACGCCTGGTGGTGCTGGAGGAGGACGCTACCAAGAGCTGCGTTATGCAGCTCTTGGTGCGCCTTTTTTGTGCTGTGCGCTGCGGAGACCACGTGATCTGCATCACGTGGTCCCGCCAGCCAATCACCGCACAGAGCGGCCACTCCAGGAAGTAAACCCTGCACGTCACACAGTGCAGTGAATATTAATTAGCCGTGTGGCTGGCCGCAGAGGAGGAGGGAAGACCTCCTCCTCCAACATTACTGAGCATGTGCAAACAGTCCAACGCAGCTTAGCTGCGTATAACGCACAGCATGCAGCACTTTCTTTTAACCTGCTGTGTTACAATATAACGCAACGTGGGCACTGTGAACAGCCCATTGATTTTTTTCATTGCTGTGTGGTGGGCTGCGTTATAGGCTGCACTAAAGTTCGCCTGTAACGTCTTACTGTGAAAGCAGCCTTAAACAATACCAGTTGCCTGGCTATCCTGCTAATCCTCTGTCTCTAATACGTTTAGCCATAGACCCTAAACAAGCATGCAGCATATCAGGTGTTTCTGACATTTTTTTGTCAGATCTGACAAGATTAGCTGCATGCTTGTTTCTGGTGTGATTCACACTACTGCACGCAGATAGCTCAGCAGGGCTGCCAGGCAACTGGTATTGCTTAAAAGGAAATCAATATGGCAGCCTCCATATACCTCTCACTACAGTTCTCCTTTAACATTGGCTAAGCAATGCATATTCAGTCAGCTACTAAAAATTTTAGAAGTGCAGCATGGTTCTGTAGAGTGCAAATTATGTGCAAATTTATGTTTCATATGCTATGCACTGGAGGCTTTTGTTGGTCCTTTTCTCTCTAACTTTAACTTTAATTTCAAAATACTGTACATGTAGGCATTTCATTTATAACACATTATAATTCCTTTTACTGCTTTCTTTTTGTTTGTTTTTTCATTTTGAAATTATAACATTTTCATTATAAACCAGACAGTTTTCCGGCTTAAACTCTGTTTTTACACAATCAGTGACAATGTAGGTTATTGCCTTCCATTATTATTATTATTATTATTATTATTATTATTATTATTATTATTATCATCGCACACGCTTGCAAAAGTATTCGGCCCCCTTGAAGTTTTCCACATTTTGTCACATTACTGCCACAAACGTGAATCAAATTTTATTGGAATTCCACGTGAAAGACCAATACAAAGTGGTGTACATGTGAGAAGTGGAACGAAAATCATACATGATTCCAAACATTTTTTACAAATCAATAACTGCAAAGTGGTGTGTGCATAATTATTCAGCCCCCTTTGGTCTGAGTGCAGTCAGTTGCCCATAGACCTTGCCTGATGAGTGCTAATGGCTAAATAGAGTGCACCTGTGTGTAATCTGTCAGTACAAATACAGCTGCTCTGTGACGACCTCTGAGGTTGTCTAAGATAATATTGGGAGCAACAACACCATGAAGTCCAAAGAACACACCAGACAGGTCAGGGATAAAGTTATTGAGAAATTTAAAGCAGGCTTAGGCTACAAAAAGATTTCCAAAGCCTTGAACATCCCAAGGAGCACTGTTCAAGCGATCATTCAGAAATGGAAGGAGTATGGCACAACTGTAAACCTACCAAGATAAGGCCATCCACCTAAACTTACAGGCCGAACAAGGAGAGCGCTGATCAGAAATGCAGTCAAGTGACTGGACGAACTGCAGAGATCTACAGCTCAGGTGGGGGAATCTGTCCATAGGACAACTATTAGTCATGCACTGCACAAAATTGGCCTTTATGGAAGAGTGGCAAGAAGAAAGCCGTTGTTAACAGAAAAGCTTAAGAAGTCCTGTTTGCAGTTTGCCACAAGCCATGTGGGGGACACAGCATATATATATTATGTGCAAATTATTCCTCCCTTTGTCCTCCAGGACGGCCCCTCCTGAGATTGTGTCAGTCTCCCCTCCCAAATCGGAAACACCTTAAGAGAATTAAAATAATTAATTGATGCAGTATAAATCCCACCTCCTCACAATCTCCCACAGTATTTTTTTTTTGTTTCCCAGACTCTTCACGGAAGTACCTTGGATGTTCCTGCTGTGGGGAAGCCTGTTGGCACCTGCAGTATCTACATGTATTCTCTATTTTTCATTGGAGAGTGGTTTAGGTCAGCGCGGTGGTGCGACCTAGAAATGAGTAATACGGGCAGTTGCACCTGTGCTCCGTTTGGAGTGGAGAGGATTTGGTGGAATTTTTCTCTATTCGCCGCTCTCCTGGCTCTTGGCGCAGTACCGTCACGCTACTTTTGGGTAGGCGCCTGATGTGATGCATGCGTTAGATGACGCATAAAGAATTTGAATGCGTCAATGTCAGGCGTAAGGAACGGCGCGTGCAGGCGGGGCTAAGAGCCATCCCGGAAGAAGTGTAGTGCGGTTTTGTTGTATGCACTCCAGGACGCCTCGCACAGACCCTGCAGTCTCTTGGGGGCTATGAAGCAGACTATGGAGCCCGTCATACAGACGCAGGAGTCGCCTTCAGCTGGTAACCCTGAGCAGACGGGATCTCGCCCAGCGGTAAGGCGCAGTGTTACTAATTCTTGTGACAAATGGTTGTTTAAACAATGTTAGTAATGCACTGTTTGGGGCCTGTATTATAATTTGTCTTGGCAGAAACCAACTAAAAGCACCAAGAAATCTAAGAAGGGTGTTAACGGTGGTGAAAGGCTACCTGAAAAAAATGATTTGTGTGCATACATTTTCAGATAATTATATGCATGCATAGTTTATCTGTTAGCAGGTGTGCTTTACAGATTCTGAATGCAATGCCACTTTTCACATATAAATTATGCGCAAAGACTCCATTGTTGACCTATTATGGAGGCTATGTGCAAGGATTGGCAGTGGCACATGGATATTCTGATTGCAATTATGCATTTCAGATAAGAATTGTGTGCAAGGATTGGCACATGGATATTCTGAAAGCAATGATGCATTTCAGATAATTGTGCAAGGATTGGCTCATAAATATTCTGATCGCAATTATGCATTTCAGATAAGAATTGTGTGCAAGGGATTGTCACATGGATATTCTGAATGCAGGGGTGCATTTCAGATAAGTTTTGTGCAAGAATGGGCACATGGATATGCAATGATGCATTTCAAATAAGAATTGTGTACAAGGATTGGCACATGGATATTCTGATTGCAATGGTGCATTTCAGATAGTAGTTATGTGCAGGGATTGGCACATAGTCTAAATGCAGGGTTCTGAATACAATGCAGAATTGCATGGAAAAATATGCTCAGAATCCTTCTGTTTGCAATGCTAATTTTCAGATAACAATGTTGTGTAACAATTATACACATTTCTATTCGCAATAGCAAGTGCTCCTTTCAGATAATGACTCTGATAGCGGGTGTGCTTTCAGAAAATAATTTTGTGCAGTGAATATGCACAGGAGTCAAGCTATTAGCAGAGGTGTGTTTACTTAGGTGCAGGGATTCTGCACATACACATTTGAATTGCAACACTGTTTTTCATATAAATGTATGCAAGGTTTATGCATAAGTTATGCTGATGGCAAGTTTGCTTTTCATAAAGATTTTAAAAGTGGTGGTAGCTAGTGTGGTGGTTAAGGGCTCTACCTCTGACACTGGGGACCGGGATTTATACCTTGGCACTTCCTGTTCAGAAACTCTACACCTGTTCGGTAAGGAGTCCTTGGGCGAGGTTCTTTGGAACTGCTGCTGCTTACTGAGCGTGCCTTAATGGCTGCAGCTCAGGTGCCTTCAGTCCATCTGGACAGAAGCGCAACATAAATGCTGAAGCAGTAATTCAGGATTCAATCCCAAATCTTTCATTTGCGGTCCAAGGTACTTCCTTTGTGGGTTACAAGTGTTCCCAGGATCTTTATGAAAGATCATGATTACAATAGCAGCAATCTGAGTATACAGAAGATATTTTCGACCTTTGCCTAGCTGCGAAAATGAAGGAAGACCTAAGATAATATTCAGGTTGTTTTTTTCAACTCTAGAGTATTTAGGATGGATCTGCAGAAAAGATTGGATCAGAAGTACTCTGATATTTTTTTAGACCAAAGTCGGTCACAGACAAGTTGTGTCTTTCCTTTTTTGCCTGTATTCCAGCTGTTGCTTAAGCACAAGCTGTCTACTAAATATTTCAAACAGCATTTCTATGTCAGTGGTTGGATAAAGAAATCAATCTGGATGTCAGATCCAGTGACACTCTCACTAAAGTTGGACTTCTCAACCAAGTCTGCAATCGAATGGATTACAAAATCCATTTGTTATTATGACAGATGCAAGACTCTGGAGTTGTACAGGGCGTCTGGATCTCAATTACATACATGACAAGTATGCTTCACTGGAGAAAATATTCTCTTTGAACCTCTTGCAGTCTTGAGTGCTCTCCAGAAATGAAAGAATCAGTGGCTGCTGTGCAGTGAACAAGGTGATTCCTTCAGATCCGCTTATCTCAAAGGAAAGGATATTATTCTAGCACATTGGTAGTTGCAAACAACCATCTCAGAACTGTCGTCCAAACAAATATGTTTGACAAGTTGTAGCTACCTGGTTTCTGCTTGAAACAATGTTGTTCTTCCAGAGAGTGTGAACGTTTTTTTTCAGCAACGGGGAGAGCATACATTTTTGTTTTGTTCCCCCCCACTTCAAAGAGGGATGTAGGATCAGACCTCAGGTATTCTTTTTGTGCCATTGTTTTTTTTTTTTTTTTTTTTTGCAGATCTTGGATGATCTTTGTGAAGCAGGGTCAGGCCATTTCACAGTGGCCTCTCGGTATCTGAAGGTGTGGGCTGCTCATCCTGAAGTGAGGCTGTCATTTGTCTGAAACAGTAACGCTATCGCTATACAGAAACCTCTTTTATGTCTTTCTTGAACCTTTGCATGAAGTTTCTATTAAGAACTTAATCCTTAGATGTTTTTCGGGGGTGACAGCGGCGGCCAGGTGTGTTGGAGAAATACAGGCCCTATACACTTAACCACCATCCATCTCTGTCCTGGAGAATATAATTGGTTTCAGGTTACCACTCTTATTTCTACGAAAGTTAGGTCTGTTTTATCTAAACAGAACTTCTGTTTGGTTTCAGTATACCGAAATGATATACTGTATATATCTGAGAACACTCAGTAATTGGTTAAAATTAAGTATAACAATATCCAGAGAACGTGAAAGTACATTCTACTAGGGCTGTCTCCTATTCCTGGGCAGAAAGGAATTCTGTCATGTTTCACAGTTGTGAAGCTACCACAAGGGCCTATTATGTCACGTTCATAAAGCTCTATCGTTTTGGATTTACCAAGAAATCAAGCCTTGGAGTGGTCCCGCCCTGAGAAGAGGCTGTATTCTAACTCTCATTGTTGACCTATTGTGGAGGCAAGCGGAAGCCAATAATTATGGTTACCGGTAGTTGGGTTTTCCGTGTAGTCTCCACAACAAATGGATGTACCCACCCAATTCAAACAATAAACCTCCTACTAATTCAAGGCAATATTCAATGCACTGAGGATAGGTAGGAGGAGGTGGTACTTGTATTACATCTTGTGCTTCCTGTCCCATTGAGAGGAACCAAGGACTGGAGAAATTCAACTAACCTTCTGATAGTTTTCGGAGGTACTAAAAGAGGAGTTTCAGGTCTCTAGAGCTACGGTGTCTAGACGGATTAAGGAGGTTATTACTCTTGTCTACTCAGCACCTGCTCCTATTGCAGCACTCTCGACCAGATCTTTATCGACGTCATGGGCAGAAAGGTCGGGAGTCTCTTTGTAAAAGATTGTCGGGGCTGCGACAGGGTCCAGGCATTCGACATTCATTAAACATTACGAAGTGAAACTCCTCTACAGTCAAGACCAGACTTTTTGTTCGTAAAGTTCTGCAAGCAGTCATCCCACCCTAAGGTAAATTTCTCGCTAAATCTCAGGAGGGGGCCGCCCTGGAGGACGAAGGAAGGAAGTGCCGGCTGCTTACCTGGTAGCAATGTTCCGGCAAGTCCTCCAGGACGGCCGCCTAGTTCCCAACTCTGACTTTTTAAACTTTTATTTATGAAGGGAGTGTGGTTCGTTATTCTTCTCTTTGCATAAACTGTGCAAAGTGGAAGAGCCTGTTTAAAAAGCTTTTGAAAGTTTATTTTGACTACTAAATTTAGACGATATCTGCCTCCACAAGGCTGCCTGGTGTTTTACCTTAACTTTTATTCTCACCATGATACTTTTTATTTATTTATTTTTATATATTTCACCAGCATCTTCTTTGGGTAAGATGCATGTCTTGGCAAATTTAAAATGCATCTTTAATTAGAGAGCTATGCAGGTTGCAATCTTGGTGTCCTAAAACAAATTCTAGGCCACCAACTGTAATGCTGGCTGTCTACATGTAATGTTTTCTGAGTTGAGATGCATAAACACGTTATACTAAACTTGACCATGGATGTCTCAGCCTAGAATCGTGTGTGTATACAGGTGTCCTCCGACTTCCATTCATGAGTATGTACATGCTGCTGGCTCACAGAGTGCCAGTTTTCAAGGATGGAGATGGATGGACACAGGAGTTAGCAAGATGGTTGGACGAGCGAGTACTCTAGTATGCACAAATGAGCCAGAATGATTTTGGGAAAAGTGAAATAATCCTGGAGTGTGTGGGCAGCACTTGCGGTGTATGGTAGGTTAACATGCCTAAGCCTCCGACTCTCTTCCGATGCGCTCCATGCCGCATTCTATGACAGAAGTGTAAGAAGATGGAATGCAGCATGGAGCACATTGGAAGAGAAGTGGTGGCTAAGGTGAGTTAGCGCCCGCAAACTGTGAGACGATTTCACTTTTCCCAAAATAGTTCTTGCTCATCCCTTCTCTACGTGGGGTGGGGGTGGGCAGACCTGGCAACTGGTGGTCTGTCAGCCGGCTCCACAGATTTTACCTTCTAGTCCTGGTGGCCACCATTACCAGTAGGGATTGGCGAGCACAGTTTTGCAAGAAGCATTCAAAGAGTTTATCTTTATAACCGCCTCAGTGTTCTGGCTGTAGAGGCAAAAGTTTCGGGAGGATGGAGTGCCGCAGCAAGAGGCATCATACAGGTAAATTGACCCTCTCTGCCTCGACCTCCTTCTCGGATGGGGGAGGGTGAGTACAGTTTGCTTCTCCTGAAACTGTGCTTGCTCTTCCTTCATTACCAGCATAGGAAGTGAGAGAAAAAACTTTCTTTAAAAAACAAAAAGTCAGCATTAAGGGCCTGATTTAAAAACAAAAACAAAAAAAACATAAATACTGTCCTGTATTTCTCAAAGAGTTCTTTTCAGATAAATGGTAAAAAGAAAAAAAATGCTAACCAAAGTAATCCCTATAGTGTTGCTCCAGCTTCGCAACTGTTGCTAACCGGTGAGAAAGGAACCACTTGTAATAGCAATATGCCTGATAAGAATTCTGTGTTTTTCCTCTAAACTTATTTTTCAGCTGGGTAGGCAAAAAATTAGTTTGGCCAAAATTCGGGTGAGGGCACATTCAGGCATAATGTTAATTGTATCAACATTTTCGTGCTCCGTTGCATTCCAATATCCTCCACACATTGCTGCAAGTTTCTACTGCCCTCCTCCCACAATCTGTTCCAGCTGTCTGTAACGCAGCTTCTCCCCTTTTTCCTCCTGAGCATACCTAAATTTATAGGAATTTGTTCAGGGTGACCCCAGAAGAGCTTGGTAACCACCTTTTTTTTAATTTGCTGAGGAATTTACAAGAGTTATAGGGTGACACTGACTATAGTGGTTGGGGGCTACACTGTGACACACCAATCCATATTGCTCCCACACTCTCTGACTACATACAGAGAAGATGGCCCTGGTGAGAAAGCATGACTTTTCCTGCTCTCTCCCAATAAGGCGCTGTGTATGATTGGAGAATCACACTAAATTATGGGTTACTTCAAGCTTATTTGTTAATGAAGTCGGACTTCGAGCAACATGTCTGCTCTGTTCGTTGAACTTTTATCATTGGTATCATACATTCCTCCTTTCTTATTTAATTTTTTTGTTTTTGTGGAAAGAAAAATAAAGTGAAATATTTGGCTACTGCTCTCAACAAACCTTCTGTTTCCTGCCACACATATTCTGACATGAGCAAAAATAAATAATATATTGTATAAGCTCGAGTCAAGTCAAAATATTATGAAAACTATTGGCTCCGCTGTTTCCGCTGTTTTCTATTTAAGCTGCTCTTTGTTTTTAAACAGTTTTGAAATTAACATATAAAAAAAATGTTTTTTGCCGTGAAGATTTGCTGGTGAAAATTTCTTGGGTAGTAAAGCACTCTTACCCTTTGTGTGATGTTTAAAGAGACTCTGTAACACAATTATCAGCCTTATTTCTTCTATACGTTCCTATACCTGTTCTAATGTGGTCTGGATTACTGCAGCCTTTTCTAGTTGCACTGCCTGTAATATATCTAATCTTCTTTTCTTTGTCAAGCTTTGTCGACCCAGAGAGGAATGGGCTGCCTCTGTTGTGATAGGGAGAAGTTATGCACACCCTCCTCCATGCCCCCTGCATGCTCTGTGAGTGTTCTTTGTTTATCCCTCACAGACAGGTCTCTGCTCCTCAATTTCAGCTTGTCTGAGGGGGAAGGGAACTGCACATGCTGAGAAACTGTGAGAATCCCTGAGTGGAGTGCAGTAAATTCACTATGTAATAAAAACTTGTAGTATACTGTAACTTGATAGATCGTTACAGGGGTTGGACAAAATTATGGAAACAACTTAAAAATCAACAAAATATATTTTAATATGGTGTAGGTCCACCTTTTGTGGCAATTACAGCCTCAATTCTCTGAGGTATTAATTCATACAAATTGTGAATTGTTTCCAAAGGAATTTTTAGCCCATTCTTCAGTTAAAACATACTCCCAGTTCTTTTAGAGACAATGGCGGCGGATATTGACTTTTTTTACTTGAATCTCTTATAATGACCATAAATGCTCAATGTTAAGGTCTGGGGGTTGTGGTGGCCAGATGAGATGCTCAGCTTCTTCATTAGAATGTTCCTCGTGCCATTTTTTAACAATTCTAGCTGTACGGATTGGGGCATTATCATCTTGAAAGATGGCATTCCCCTCCGGAAACAGTTCTTGAACCATAGCATGAACTTGGTCACCCAAAATTCCTAAATAGTCTTGGCTGTTAATTCTTTCATGAAGGGAAGTCATTGGCCCGGCGGATTTCCATGAAATGGCACCCCAGATCATCACAGAACCCCTGCCATGTTTTACGGTTGGGAGAAGGCAGTCTGGATGAAATGCTTCTTTCGGCTGTCTCCAAACGTACACTCGGCCAGAAATAAGGTAAACGATGATTCGTCAGAGAAAATCAAATTTTTTTTCACTGCTCGAGGGACCAATTCTGGTGTTTTTGACACCACTTTAAACGCTTTGAAACATTTGTCTTTGAGAGCAGAGGTTTTCTAATTGCAGTTCTTCTGTGGAATGCAGATTTGTGCAGCTCAAACAGTTTTTGTGGAAACTGGGTTCTGTAGGTGTTCATTCAGCTCTGCAGTAGAGCTGGCCCAAACCTTTTAGGTTCGCGAACCTACCGCGAAAGTTCGGTTTACGCGAACTTTCGCGAACCACAATAGACTTCAATGGAGAGGAAACTTGGAAAATTAGAAAACATTATGCTGGCCACAAAAGTGATGGAAAAGATGTTTCAAGGGGTCTATTACCTGGAGGGAGACACGGTTGAGTGGAATAGACATCAAAATCCCAGAAAAAAAAATCTGGATTTGACACAAAGCAGTGTTTTTTAAGGTCAGAAACCTCATTGAACGTTCAATTTCAGGCCTACACTGCTTTACAACACCAGGAAGTGTAATCCTCCCTCCTCCCTTCCTTCCTTCCTTCCTTCCTCCCGGAGGGAGGAGGAGGGTCTTGTCTTCCAGGGAATTGTAGAATTTCAAAAGCCAGCTTCCATACATTGGCCGGGAATCGAACCCAGGTCTAGTGCTTGGTAGGCAGCTCTCCTCACCACTATACCAACACTACATGCTGAAGCCAGCCTAGCATGTACCATTATGATATATCCAAGAGAAAAATGAGCATGCTTAGGGATTTGTAGGATGTCAAAAGCCAACTCGCATACATTGGCCAGGAATCGAACCCAGGCCTACCACTTGGTAGGCTGCTATCCACACCATTATACCACCAACACAACACACTACAATGCTACATGCTGAAGCCAGCCTAGCATGTACCATTGTGATATATCCAAGAGAAAAATAAGCTTGCTTAGGGATTTGTAGGATGTCAAAAGCCAACTCGCATACATTGGCCAGGAATCGAACCCAGGCCTACTGAAAGGTTGGTGTTTCAAGCCCACCCAGGCATGGCCTTGCCTTTTTGTGTTCAACAGTTGTCCGAAGAGAACCCCAGATAGCCATGTAGATTCATCTCTGTCTCTGTGTCTCTCTGTCTCTCTCTCTATCCAAATCCAAAAAAGCTTTATTGGCAGGACCAAATACATTTAGCATTGCCAAAGCAAAATAGAACATTAACGTGGGTGGGGGGGGGATAGTGGGAATAAGGGAAGGACATGGGTATACAGTCCATAGGAGGATGTACGGGATGGTATGGGGGGGATGGGGTATATAGTCCATAGGGGAGGGGGGGTATAGGCATACAGTCCATAGGGGAGGGGAGTATGGGGTTATACAGTCCATGTGTTATCATGTTCCTCTCAGTTGGTGGCAGGCCGTGACATATCGGGCAGCTATTTGCACAGTTTCTTCCTCTTCCCCCAGTATGATATAGAGTTTCCTCTCCTCATCTGTGGAGGTGAAATCTGCAATGTGGGCGGAGAGTCTTTGGAAATGGGCGGTCCTCAACGGTGTATATTTGCTGCAGTGTAGCAGGAAGTGGGCCTCATCCTCCAGGACCCCCTGGTCACATTGCCTGCACAGTCTCTCCTCCCGGGGCTTCCATGTCTGTCTGTGTCGTCCTGTCTCTATCTCCAGGTTGTGGGCGCTCAGACGGTACAGGCTCAAGGCCTGTCTATCTTTGTGGTGGTGTAGCCTCTCCAGATATGGGGCCATTGTGTACTCCCTCTGTAGTGATTGGTAGATAGTGAGTTTCTGGGAGTTCTTTATGTCACTTCTCCATTCCTCTATGTATCGGTCCTTGCAGCTTTCTATCATTCCTTTTATTTGGGCTTTTGTCAGCCTGTGTTGGTGGTCTTGGCTGGGCTGGCTCTTGACGTTTTGTTTCAGAGAGCGTGGTTTGGCCTCCCCACCCTGGCTCAGTGAGGCTTTATGGTGGTAAGTGCTGGGGTTGCTGCTCTGTATATGCGCCCAATATGAGAGCGCCCTCTGCTGGATAGTCAACCATAGTGGGAATCTGCCTAGCTCTGCCCGGCAAGCTGAGTTCGAAGTGCTGCGATGGACTTGGAGAAGATACTTGCAGAACTCTAGATGGAAGATTTCTGTTGGGCTGGAGTCCCATTTTGATTGGTCAGGGTAGGTGACCGGGCCCCATACCTCACTGCTATAGAGCAGGATTGGGGTGATGATGCTGTTGAATATCTTTACTCAGACTCTCTCTCTCTCTCTGTCTCTCTCTCTCTCTCTCTCTCTCTCTCTCTCTCCTCTCTCTCTCTCTCTCTCTCTGTGTGTCTCTGTCTCTCTCTCTGTGTCTGTCTCTCTCTCTCTGTGTCTCTGTCTCTCTCTCTCTCTGTCTGTGTGTCCTCTCTCTCTCTGTGTCTCTCTGTGTCTGTCTCTCTCTCTCTCTCTCTGTCTCTGTCTCTGTCTCTCTCTCTCTCTCTGTGTCTCTGTCTCTCTCTCTGTCTGTGTGTCTCTCTCTCTCTGTGTCTCTCTCTCTGTGTCTCTCTCTCTCTCTCTCTCTCTCTCTCTCTCTCTCCTCTCTCTCTCTCTCTCTCTCTCTCTCTTCTCTCTCTCTCTCTCTCTCTCTCTCTCTCTCTCTCTCTCTCTGTGTCTGTCTCTCTCTCTCTCTGTGTGTGTGTCTCTGTCTCTCTCTCTGTCTCTCTCTCTGTCCTCTCTCTTTCTCTGTGAGAGAGACAGAGTGAGAGAGACAGAGTGAGAGAGACAGAGTGAGAGAGACAGAGTGAGAGAGACAGAGTGAGAGAGAGACAGAGTGAGAGAGAGAAAGAGACAGGGAGAGAGACAGAGTGAGAGAGAGAGAAAGAGACAGGGAGTGAGAGAGACAGAGAGAGAGAGACAGAGAGAGAGAGACAGAGTGAGAGAGACAGAGAGAGAGAGACAGAGAGAGAGAGACAGAGAGAGAGAGACAGAGAGAGAGAGACAGAGAGAGAGAGACAGAGAGAGAGAGACAGAGTGAGAGAGACAGAGTGAGAGAGACAGAGAGAGAGAGAAAGAGAGAGAGAGAAAGAGACAGGGAGAGAGAGAGAGAGAGAGAGACAGGGATGAATCTACATGGCTATCTGGGGTTCTCTTCGGACAACTGTTGAACACAAAAAGGCAAGGCCATGCCTGGGTGGGCTTGAACCACCAACCTTTCAGTAGGCCTGGGTTCGATTCCTGGCCAATGTATGTGAGTTGGCTTTTGACATCCTACAAATCCCTAAGCAAAGCAAATTTTTCTCTTTGATATATCATAATGGTACATGCTAGGCTGGCTTCAGCATGTAGTGTTGGTGGTGGTATAGTGGTGAGGGAGAGCTGCCTACCAAGCACTAGACCTGGGTTCGATTCCTGGCCAATGTATGTAAGCTGGCTTTTGAAATCCTGCAATTCCCTTGAAGACAAGACCCTCCTCCTCCGGAGGGGAGAGAGGGGAGGAAGGAGCTTTTGTGAGGTGGCTATATAAGAAATAACAATCAGCCAGGAGCAAGCTAACAAGCCTACAAGAGCCTAACTAAGCGCTCCCTAGCAAAGTCTGTCAGCAGCTGTCCCTTAACTAATTACTGTAGGCAGACGAGTGAGTAAAAACGGCTGGAGAACATTGCCTTTTATAAGGAGGGGGGGGGGGGGGGGGGGGGATGGTGGGGGTCGCAGCAGTGAGTGTAGTCTGATTGGTGACAATGTGCCTTCTGACACATGATGTAGAGGGTCAAAGTTGACCCTAATGGAGCATTATGGGGCGAATCGAACCTTCGGGTAAAAGTTTGCCTTCGCTGGGCGATCCGCGAACCAATCAAAGTTCGCCTGGAACAGTTTGCGGGCGAACCGTTCGGGGCCATCTCTACTCTGCAGTGATTTTGAGAGCTTTTCTAACAATTTGATTTAGAGTCCGTCGGGTCTCTCTCAGACAACTTCGACTTTTGCTGAGGATGTTTTTCCTTCTCTTTCAAAGGTAGTCATTACGTTTGAGACAGTACTTCTTGAAATGCCAAGCATTCGGGCAGTTTCTGCTACAGTAGCGCCTGCCATACAAGCACCAACAATTTGGCCTCTTTGAAAGTCTGAGAGATCTGCCATATTAAAAATTATAATTAACTTTGGTTTAAATATCTGTAAAAAAATATCTAAAGGTAGCCATACACTGGTGATTTGCCATCAGATCCAACCACAGACAGATCCCTTACTGATCGAATCTGATCAGAGAGGGATCGTGTGGCTACCTTTACTGCAAACAGATTGTGAATCGATTTCGCATGAAACCGATCACAATCTGTTGAAGCTGCCGCCGGCCGCCCGGCCCGGCGTGTGTCCTCCGGTCTCCGCCGTCTTCTCCTCTGTGCTCTGCTCCTCCAGCTTCACTGAACTTCCTGCCGGGGAAGTTTAAACAGTAGAGGGTGCTCTACTGTTTAAACTTCCTGCCTGGACAGGAAGTTCAGTGAAGCTGGAGGAGCCGAGCACAGAGATAGTGACCTCACAGAGAGCGGGGGACTGTGTGCCGGCGGAGCAGGTAATGTATTGCAGCTAGCGTCGGTCGTCAGGCATTCGAACGCCGCTATCGGCGTACTCCTGAC
Source organism: Hyperolius riggenbachi (assembly GCF_040937935.1). Classification (NCBI taxonomy): domain Eukaryota; kingdom Metazoa; phylum Chordata; class Amphibia; order Anura; family Hyperoliidae; genus Hyperolius; species Hyperolius riggenbachi. The sequence continues at coordinate 219,456,059 of NC_090647.1, forward strand.
CCTCCGGCAATCGAGCGAAATCTTCAGCAGGGACAGATCGGTCGGGAATTGACGGGAGCAATTGATTTCGAACGGAAATTGATCTGTCAGCATTTTGCGCAACGATTTCACAGCAGATTCGATCAGTGTATCTCATTGTATCATGAAATAAATCGCCATAAACCAAATTTGCTGTGTAAAACTATCTAAACTAATATTCAAGTTACTTGTTATAGTTTTTCATCTCGGGATCCGCTTTAAGAAAAAAAAAATCATACTTGCCTGGCTTAACTGTCCCTCAACAGGTCTTACAATGTAATTCTAGAGATGTGTTTTTATCTCAAGCAGCTTGTACATGTCATTTAGTCTTTTAGACTTCAGCATTCTGAATATTATACAAAAAAGAAAAAAAAAAAAACGTGCCTGTCTCTGCATTATTTGAACTGGTAGATAGAACTTGGCGTTTTCAACTGTATGTGAAAACCAGCTTAATATTTATTGTGACCCTTAAATAGTTGCAGGGGTTTTTTTTGTTTTGGTTTTGGTTTTAGTTTTGGAATTAACAAAAACTGTGGAGGAGCTGTTGGGAGATAAAAGTAATTGTTGAACATTTTGTTGGTATGCCAAATAAATCAGCCCTTGTTCATTTTTTCCGCTTACGAGTTTTGACATTATTTATTAACAATATTCTAATTTATATCGGCATTCCTGTACTAATAAATATATTTGTGGTTTCTGGACTGGCTGTTGTATGCACCCTTCAGGAACGCTCCAGAAAACCCATTTGATTTCCACTGCATAGAAATCCAAGTTAAAACGCTGGGCTTCATTCTGATCTTTCAAACAAATTTGGCAGTACGTCTGGAAGGCCTCTGCCAGATAGCATTTTTTTTTTCTCTTTTCTCATGAGTAATATTTTCCCTTGATGGGAATCATGACACAATCCTGCCCATGTACCCCTCTTCAATCCTGGCATGGTGATGTGGCATGAAATAAGACCAGTGTAGTATTTACTGACCATAATGAACTGGAAAGAACATCGATTTCAGACTTTGAATAAAAGTTCCTCTGTTTCTTTTTTTTTTTTTCTTTATCATCTTTAATTTTCATTACAGTCGCACTATTTTAATTCTTATTTCTACAGATTGGCTATTATTAAATGCGGCCATAGCCCCTTAAAGTGAACCTCCGGACTAAAAAATCGACTCAGCAGCATTGAAAAGGCTTTGTGTTTCTTTAACAGTTTCACAGCATCAGAACTTTGTTTCTCTTATCCAAGCCTCATTTTTAGCTGCACAGAAGAAAACTGCCCAGGCTTTTTTCCCCTGATGCTGTGCAAAGCATGATGGGATTTCTGATGTTTTTGCTCTCGTTCTGCTGTTTTGGTGCAAATTTTTTTTTTTTTGGTTACATTTTGAATTTGACATTTGAAGCCTAGCGTGTGCAGCTGGGAGGGGTTATCAGGACACAGGACAGTTGGAACTGCGTTTCCTGGCAAGCCACGTACACCCTGATGAAGCTCGCAAGTGGGTGGGGCGCAACGCGTCGGTGGGCGGGTCTGAATCACGTGACCTGGAGCGCTCCTCATGGCTGCAATACTACGCTAGCAAGACATGGCATCAGTGCGCATTCCCCGCCGTACTGCAATGCAGCAGAGTCGGGAAGAGCAGATGCCTGAGAGCCTATGCTGTCCGATGATCCATACCTTGGTGGTGAACTGTTCTGGTGACATCGCAGGTGGTGGTAACTGAACAAGTGGAATACTAGTGGTGAGACTATTTGGACTTTATTATAGCTAGCTTGCAAGCTGAAGGAGGATTCCGTTTGCCCCTTCATATTTGTGCACATACAGACCCTTCTCCCCCTCTCTGGAAGACATGGCTAATTTGGTACCGGGTACCGTTAGGGGTGTTTGAGTGTGTGGTGCGTGATGGAGGTGCGGAAGGTGGTGCACTCAATACAGGCTACTTTTAATTGATTTTAATTGGTTGCATATATATGGATTTGGTGTCACAATAAAGCTAATTTTCTATTTTTGCATATACCTATGATCTCTCCCATTCTTATTTCTCTTATTACTATATGTCAGTTTTTGTTGGGACTGATCTCTCGTATTTAGGTGTGGGTATTATAATTTAAGGTGTGCAGTTGAGATTAGGCAAAGTTTATTTATGATTTCGAACCACCCAAAGTTCGCCTAGAACCGCTCATGGGCGAACCGTTCGGGCCATCTCTAGTTAAGGTAAAAGTTAGGGGTCGGCTTATACTCTTGTATATACAGCAATTGTAAAAAGGTACCAGAAAGTAAGGTAAAAAAAGTACTGTGAAATTATTCTGAGTTTTTTTATTTTTTGCTTTCAGGTTGCTTAACCACTTGATGACTGAGGGTTTTTTCCCCCTTGTGGACCAGAGCAATTTTCACCTGTCAGTGCTCCTCCCTTTTTGTTTCGTCAATAACTTAATTATTACTAATCACAGCGTAATGATCTGTATCTTGTTTTTCTCGCCACCAATTAGGCTTTCTTTGGGAGGTACAGTATGCTAAGAATTATTTTTATCATAAATGCATTTTAACATGAATCAAAAGGAAAAAAAATGCATTATTTCTCAGTTTTTGGCATTATAGTTTTAAAATAAAACGTTCTACTGTGGATAAAAGCCACACATTTTATTTGCCCGTTTGTCCTGGTTATTGCAACATTAAAAAAAATGTCCCTAGTACAATGTATGGCGGCCAATATTTTATTTAAAAATAAAAGGGTGCATTTTTTCAGTTTGCGTCCATCACTAATTACAAACCCATAAATTAAAAATGAATTAGTAATATGCCGCCTTGACATACATTTTTAAAAAGTCCACTTTTATTTAATTTTTCCTCTCTCTCTCTCTCTCTCTCTCTCTCTCTCTTCTCTCTCCTCTCTCTCTCTCTCTCTCTCTCCTCTCTCCTCTCTCTCTCTCTCTCTCTCTCTCTCTCTCTCTCAGAACAGCTACAGACCTGTCTCTATCCTCCCCTTTCTGGGTAAGCTAATTGAAAAAGCTGTATACCTCTAGCTAGAAGCCAAAATCCTACAAAACAGTAATGACCCATTCCAGTCTGGGCTTCAGGTAACACCACAGCACTGAAACTGCCCTCACTCCAAATATGCAACCACCTGCTCATGGCAAGAGACAGAAGAGAGTGCTTGAACCTCATACTGTTAGACCTTTCTGCAGCCTTTGATACAGTTGACCATTAAATCTTGATAAACAGGCTAAAGGAATACTGCGGCATTGATGGCATAGTTCTTCAGTGGTTTCAATCCTTCTGAGTGGCAGAACCCAAAAAGTGTCTATGGGGCCCTTCCTGTCCACCCCTGTACCACTTAAGTATGGGGTGCCCCAGGGCTCAATCCTCTCCCCTGCTTGTCACAATTTACATGTTACCGCTTGGAAAACTAATCCAAAAACATGGCCTGACATACCACTGCTATGCGGATGACACCCAACTATATCTTTCCTTCAAGCCTGGTGTGACAGACCCAACTCTAACTATAAACGCCTGCTTACGTGAAGTACAGCAATGGATGAATGACAACTGGCTGAAACTGAATGCAGACAAAACTGAAGTCCTTCTGATCAGAAGGCAGCACATGACAACAAAACAACTTAACTTGCAGTCTTCACCACTGGGAATAGGAAGCACGGATCTACGCAGCTCTGATCATGTGCGTAGCCTGGGAGTTCTAATTGATGGGGATTTAAACTTCAGAACTCACATTTCTGCTGTGGTGAAATCATCCTATTTTCACCTTAAGAACATCGCACAAATCAAGCACCTCATCCCCCAGAAGATCTACCAACTTTAGCTCATGGCTTCATTACCTCCCAACTGGACTACTGCAATGCTCTCTACACTGGCCTTCCAAAAAGGACTTGTACCGCCTACAGCTGATACAGAATACTGCTGCCAAACTGCTAACCAACCAACCCCGTCACTGCCACATAACGCCAGTCCTGCACTTCCTTCACTGGCTACCTATAGAATGGAGGGTCCTATTCAAGATCGGCCTACTGACATTTAAATCCCTGAATAATCTGGGCCCTGGATACATGAAAGATATGTTGCAGCTGCATAGCAATGCCCGCATTCTCAGATCCACAGGTTCTAATAATCTAGTCATACCCAGAGTCCACTTGGAAACTTTTGGTCCCTGAGCTTTCTGTCATGCCGCCCCTACGTTTTGGAACTCCTTACCTCAACAGATCAGGACAACTCCATCCCTGGATGTGTTTAAATCCAGACTGAAAACCCACCTGTTCGGTTTGGCATTTGCAGAAATATAACTTTTGTTGTGTGAATACTTCATCCTACTACCAATTACTGAATCTGAGAGAGCCTAATCGCTTTGAGTCCTATGGGAGAAAAGCGCTATAGAAATGTTCTTGTATTGTAAATAAAAATTTATTTTGGTGTAATTTACTATTTGGCCACAAGATGTCCTCAGTCATTATTTCCGATTCACGTACGTAAGCACGTGAATTGGAAGTAATGCGTGGCAGTGTAACAACAGGAAGATGCAATGAATGCTGGCGTCTCTTAGACGCCGGTATTCATTGAATCGGGGACTTAGATTTATGAATGGGAATTGGGGTCCAATTCATTAACCTCCCCGCTAAGCAGCGGTAACGGCGGTGCGCGCGGTAGAACAGGAGCGAGCGTCGGCTTTACGCCGCTGCAGACTTGCATTCACAGCCCTGGTGCATCCTGTGAACTTTGCAGGGCTGTGACTATACTGCACGGCGTGCAACAAGTAGTTAAAGGGCATTTTATCGATAAGATGTAAAATATCACTTAGTAGAAAACTTAAGAGAAAAAAGTGATCAGGCCCAGTATGGCTAAACATTTTGTATACATTTTTTTTCTAAAATATTACTTGCATAACTTTACCATGTGTTTTTTCCATTTTTGTTCATAGATAAGATTTTGTTTTGAACAGGTGCTTGTAGTCTGTGTTTACTGAAACTAGTCTTGGTGAAACTTGCATTCCTAGTACAACTCATCAGCTGCATTTTGACACCTGTTTTATGTGCAGTACCTGCGTTTAGATTTTAGATTGCGAACGTGAAACCATTGGCTGTAGAAAACCAGCTTGCCTCTCCTGATACCTTGAAGCAAAATCTATAAACCAATTCTTTTGTAAGAGCAATGACACCATAAATTGCAAGGACATCATTTTTATTTGACAGTTCAGTTCTCTAGAGTGCCATTAGACCCCCAGAATTGAAATATTTGGGCCAAGCATGTTCTTTGTATGACACTGCAAATACAGGAATGAGGTGCCAACATTTCCTTATCTTGATCTGTTAGTATCATTTCTTTTATGAGGTATTTTGCAAATAATTCTTCACCTGATCCTGTACACGTGGTTAACAGTAAAGTAAAGCTGCAGTGTTTGTACTCATTATTGTCACCAGTACAGTCATATTACTGCTGTCTTTGGTGGAAATCGATAATAAGAGTGCTCAGATGGAACCCAATTAGGACTTACAGTGATGGAGTTTTCCATACTGATTAGCAGAGTGTACAGAAGTAATTGTTCTGTTGCTAATTGTGAGGAGAATGATGTTCACTTTAAGGGAGAGTGTTGTAAAAGTTTTTGTTGCCTTTGCATCATTAATGTTGTTCTAGGAAGGCAGTTGTGTTTTTAGATGGGGAAAAATTGAGATATGGCATATATTATTTTACACTTACATCCAAAACACTTAATATTTCTGTGCCCTCTTTAGGACTGAGAGGAAGTATGTGGAAAGATACTGGAAAGAAGTGCAAGTTGGCGATTTTATTCAACTGCGTTGCAATGAGATCATCCCTGCTGATATACTGCTGCTCTCCTCTAGTGACCCTGATGGGCTCTGTCACATTGAAACTGCCAATCTGGATGGTGAAACCAATTTGAAACAAAGACAAGTAGTGAAGAATTTCTCTGAGCTGGTAAGAACAACATTTTAAGGGAATGTATTGCAAAGATTATTGTGGAATCTCAGTGTCTACTGGTCTTCATGAGACCACAAGGGATGGTCACCACACGGAGAAGACTGTTGACTGCTCTGCTGCCTAGTCGTCACCAGGTCATGACCCCTGGGATTGCCCCCCCTAGTGATGAGAAGAATAGGAGGGTGGACCCTTAAATGCTGTGAGGACAGGATGGTTAGTACTAATTGGATGGACTGAGAGGATAGAACTGGACTGTCCAACTGTCAGGGTAAGGATGGACAGGGTTTGGTATAGTGCGCTTCTCTCTAATTATGTATTTATATTTATACCTCCTATATGCCTGGGGCGCTACAATCAGTTGAGGGGTGTGTGCCCTCCAAAGCAAATTTATATTAAAGGATATGAGCGCTCGACAGATCTTTCTCAAATACTTCCCAGTACCAGCAAAGGTCCCAGTACCAGGGCCTCCAACACTTTAAACACAAATCTCAGGGATCCTGCATCCACCACAATCTGATATTAAAAAAACAATTTCTTAAAATTGCATAATCAGTCTTTTACACAGAAGTCCTAGTACAAGAGTCCTTAATCCACAATACACCACTGCAGCAAGCCGAATTAATATATCCTTATCAAGACATCAGTTGGAATCCTTTATAGGGACAACGATTATGCTCACCAGATCTTAATGCCTATTGTGACAGTTGGCATATACCGTTTGTGGCCCAGCCAGTGCTGATTCTCTGACCTTCTTGTTTCTTCAATGGCCTCCCAATACGTACATGCAAAAAAGACAAGCCTCTATAGTGTAGTATGACGGTTAGCTGTGCATATCACCATGTGTGCACCGCGCAAACTTACACCGCTTGTGACCCACCGCCACTCAGTTTTCCCCACGCACTATGCAAACACTAGCCTCTTACCAGCAGGTATGGCTGACCAAACAAGACCAGCATCAGCGGGTGTTATATCATGCAAATATCCTCCAGAAGCTCGTCCTCCAGTCTGTCAGCACCTTAAACTCTTAAACAGACACTTCCATAGTGTAACACCGTTTTTTATTCCAATAAAAAGCTTTTAAAATCACACTTACAATCTCCAAGATAAAATGCGCATATCAATAAAAGGCCTCGAGGTCCAGCGTCTCCCTCCGTGGTTAAGCTCCGCCCTACTAGTTTCGTCACGTATGACTCATCAGGGGCTGGCCAAGGACTCTTGTACTAGGACTTCTGTGTAAAAGACTGATTATGCAATTTTAAGAAATTGTTTTTTAATATCAGATTGTGGTGGATGCAGGATCCCTGAAATTTGTGTTTAAAGTGTTGGAGGCCCTGGTACTGGGACCTTTGCTGGTACTGGGAAGTATTTGAGAAAGATCTGTCGAGCGCTCATATCCTTTTAATATAAGGATGGACAGGACAAGACCGGCATGGTAGGACAGTAGTGAACAGAGCCAACTGACTGGATAGGTGGGGCTGGCAGTACTGGAAAAACATTGAATAGAACCAACCAGATTTAAATGGTTGGACTTGGGACAGGACAAGATGGACTGATTGGACAGGCTGCAATAACAGAACCAAGCTAGAATGACTGGACTGGCAGCAGTGACAGGACTTCATCAGGACTGACTGTACTTTCTAAAAGGGCCGAATGGATAGGACTGACTGGACAGGCGGGACTGGCAAGACTGACTTGGCCATAACGGACAGGACTTGACTGACCAGATTGGACAGGACCAGGTTGCTTACAACACTGAGAGGTAGACTGACGGTCTGGAGGTAGGACAACATGATAATGCGGAAGTGCAGCTAACCGCTTTAAGCTCTGTTTGGCCAGGGTTTAAATAGCTCTGGTTTCTGCGCCATTGCAGTAGCAATTGGCAAAAGAGCAATCCCAGAACTCATACCACGCTAACAATACAGCATGGCGATGCCTCAATGAAGTTTAGTGTAGCAAGTATACACACCTTTTACCCTCTGCTGCTCACCTAACCTTCACTGATTTCCCTGATTGATATCTAACAGAATACCTTCGCTTATTAATGAAAACCCCCTTCTGACACCTTACCCTAAATAAAGTAAGTTCCCCCTTTAAAGAGAGTCTGAAGCGAGAATAAATCTCGCTTCAGACCTCATAAATAGCAGGGGCATGTGTGCCCCTGCTAAAACGCCGCTATAGCGCGGCTTAACGGGGGTCCCTTCACCCCCAAATCCCCCTCGATACACCGGGGGAGCGCTTCCTGGTTGGGGCAGGGCTAACCGCCGCAGCCCTGCCCCACGCGCGTCTGTCAGCGCGTATCTCCGCCTCTCCCCCGCCCCTCTCAGTCTTCCTTCACTGAGAGGGGCGGGGGAGAGGCGGCGATGCGCCGCTGACAGACGCGACTGGAGGCAGGGCTGCAGCCGTTAGCCCTGCCTCCAGGAAGAGACAGCCAGCGACTTTTTCACGACACACTTTTGCGGGGGGTGGGTTGGGGGTGAAGGGACCCCCGTTTAGCCGCGGGATAGCGGCGTTTTAGCAGGGGCACACGTGCCCCTGCTATTTATGAGCTCTGAAGCGAGATTTATTCTCGCTTCAGAGTCTCTTTAATGAAAACCATCTTACTGATGCCTAAAAATAACTATATCTACAGCTGTTTATTACCTTCATTATGTGTACCCACCTAGTTTAACCTACTGACATTTGTCCAGTGGAACACGGTCTACTGGACGTTGCCCCAAAAAAATAATATTTCAGAATGCTGTTATCCAATACTCCACATTTTGAATCTACCTGCTCCTTAATGTTATTCACCTCTAGTCATATGCAGTGGTTTTCTAGAAACAAAAAATGTATGCTGTTTAAATTTACACTTTCTTTGACAATACCATCCTACAGTCTGTTTTTCCCTGTCCTAATTTTTCTTACCTCTGGACCTTTTTCCACTACAAATTACTGAATGCAGAGGAGATAAGCAATTGTATTTCTTCTGCATTTGCTTTGCAGCTTTTGGCTTAATTGCAAAGTTGCATTTAGTGGAACTAAATGGGACAGAAGCACAATCGCAGGAAAAATGCAGCAGGCACTACAATTGCGATTCCATAGGAATCGTGTTGCCTTGATACAAGCGTTGTATTGCGATTCCTGGCACTTTTGAAGCGTCATTGTGATTGGCAAGTGCCAATCCCAATCCCAAAAGCACGCACCGGAAAAAAAACATTATTGTCTCTTCCACCACTGCTCAGTTTCTTAGTAATATAGGAGTATTGCAGTGTATCTCTGAAGTCACAAAACTACAAAGATGGATCTTTTTGTTGAGATGTAAAAAAAAGGCAGCAGGAGCCCTTATGGGAAAAATGCCGCCACCATAGGTGCCTATGATAAAAGTCGTATTTAGCTATATTACATGGAAATTTGGGCTGCTAGAGGGCCCCCCTGGGCACCCAATTTTACCTTTTTTGCTGCAAATATGCAGCTATGGGAGGTAAATTTTGGTGGCCGGAGACGCCCGATTAGCGGCAACAAGTGGCCTGTCGGCCTGTCTTGCCGCTAATCGGGTGCCTAAATTTACCTTCAAAGCCGCATATTGCGGCTTTGTGTGGACAAGGGGGGGGGGGGGGGGGGGGTTAGCTTAAAGAGGGGGATCTAGGTTTAGTCACCACCTTGGGGGGGGTCTAAGGGTTACGCTTCGTACACACGCCTGATGGAAGGCGGACTGATAAGGCTGTTCGCCGGGCGGATCGCTCAGAAACAGCCTTATCAGTCCACCGACAGACTGTACACACGCTGTACTGTCTGCTGAAAACACGCCCAGCAGGAGGTGACGACGGACTCGTCGTTGCTTTCATCAGACGTGTGTACGAGCCTTTAGACACCACCGGAGTGAGGGGGGGGGGGGGGGGTCTTGGGGTTAGGCACCACTAGGGGTGGGGTCGTAGAGTTAGGCACCACCACAGATGGGTTCTGTGTGAGAGTAGGGTTAGGTTTAGCCATAGTAAAAACCTGTAAATATCACTGATTATTTTACTATAAGAATTCACTAGTACAATATCACTAACCTTAGTGATATTTTACTAGCGGCGATCCCTGTGCCTTTTTTTTTTTTTTACCATGCACTATTATTTCATGTAGGCCTTTTTGTAGGTGTTTGTTATACATAGAATACTGTTTTAATATAATCTTGTGTATTCAGAGCACTCCATTGCTTATTTCTAATGTGAATTTGCTAGTGGCACTTTTTATAGTGGAACACAGTTAACTAATGAGTGATAAGCAGTGGAGACATCAGGGCAGAGACCGTTTTGTTGCCTGCTGCTTTTAGGGAGTAGTCTGTAATGACTGCTTTGTGATTTTCAAAATAAAGCATCTGTTCCCAGCATGTCAGTAAGTTGTAACAATAGTACCAATGCCGCTTCATGGCACACGTGCACACGTATCAGGAACATCCTGCTGGGAATCAAACATGCTGTATACCGTGATAACGTTTTCATCTACAACGGAAGAGTGCAATGAGTAGGACATGCTGTTACATTATTTTATTATTCTTTTTTTTTTTTTGTAATGCGTGTTTATATATTTTTTTGTTTTGTTTTGTTTTCAATGGAAAGCCATGCAGAGCTTAAAGTATTTATTGAGATTATCTGCTATCAGCTTGCTAGTATGAAGAGAAGTGAAATCGTATGTTTCAGATGTAATATGTGAATACATAGACTGGTGTATCTGTCACACACAGCAGCACTAAAGCTGGCCATACACACATCGATTTTATTGATTGAATCTGCTGATAATCTCACAATATTACATCTGTCATATTTTTAAGTTATTTTTACCAAAAATCTATTGAAATTCTCGATCAGACCAGATGGAAAATCTCGAATGACTGGAGGAAGAGCAGCGGTAGATCAACAGCCCATAGCATAGCATTACATCAAGCTATATAATGTTGTAGTTCGATCCCTTTTTTTTTTTTTTTTTTTTCCACCCTCTAAGGTTTCACACTGGAATCTATTGAAAATGGATGTGCTGTGTATGGAAGGAATGGATCTCCCACAGGTCAAGTGATCAATCTTATTGCCACATTGCAGATATTAGAAAAGAGGCACCAAACGCAGGATAATATACATTTAAAAACTGTTTAAAAAGGAAGGTAGTGGTAGACTTGCCTCGCCAAAGATGACTCGATTTTATCAGATTGAAGTTAAAAAAAGTACTTTATTGAATGCTCCACAGTGCAACCCATGTCATAGGTTATGACCTGCTTCATCAGGCAGATTAAGGAGTAACTAGTACGAGTTCCGTTTAGAACAAGAACCTCAGAGGTGCTACTGTACTAGTAACTCCTTAATCTGCAACAGTGTGTTGTTCTTGCCTGCAGCTCTATACCTATCCATAAATATTCCAGATCTCTGCACCTCTTGTTGAGAAACTGTGGTTTTGAAATATCACTTTCTGTGAACTGCAAGTCTAGTTCGGGCTGTGATAGCACAGCGAACCACTCAAGCTTCCACTCCTCTTGTGCATAAAATGTAGTATGGTTGAGGTGGGCTGTGCAGCTTGAGAAACAAATGTGTAAAACAATCCCATGCTTCACTTTTGTCACTGCCTCTGTCACCACCCTTTAACATCAGCTTCAGCCACATGTCCTAAGGGAGATTTATTAATCGTGCAGCAGGCATTTGCTTACCTGGGGGGTTGCTTCGTACGTGAGTGGCACACAGCTGGGTGGGCAAGGTGAGTAAAAGAACAATGCCCACAGCCAGCGCTCAGCTGAGTTGCTCTGCGGATATATTGCTGGGGTCTAAGACTGAGGCAAAGGGGCTGAGAACTATCCTAGAGGAAGCGGCCGCCGGCTCAGAAAGTAAGATGGGCGGTAAGGGGTTGGGATGTCACTCCAGCGTCCAATTCAGCCTGATGAACTAGTTTCACCTAATGTCCTGGGCTGCCCACCCCTTCTTTCTGATGTGCCCAAGGGAGTTGGGGGGGGGGGGGGGGGCTGTTTACGCATTCGATTTTTGCCTGAAGCAGTCAGAATTTCACATCTTTTTGCAGCTTTAGCCTAAAATGCTCCCCAGTGAGTTCATTGATGCTTCTAATCTTTTGAGAAAAATAAATAGGCAGGTGCTGCCTGGAGGAATTGCTTATCATTGTTGTCACAAGGCAGACACAATGTAACTATTCTTTCTACTCATATTATTCATACTTCAAGGCTGGTCTAAAACTTCACTGATGGAAGTCCCCTACCATGTCAAATGTTGTTTATTGGACAAGGGGACTGATCCATCCTTTTTCTCAATGAGACTTCACTAAATGCATTACCCATGGTGCCACATTCTTTTGCTAGATGTGTTGCAAGAAGTGTGCTGTGATGCACTGCATATGCACATTATTCTATTTATAGCTATCCAAAGTATATCTTTGTGTTTACCTCCTTTACCCCTTTTATTTCATGGTCAGAAAGTGGAAATATTCCAACAGGCAGTGAGAAGGATGGCAGCAGCAGGAGATGATTAACATTTTTATGAGGAGTGCAAGTGTCTTCCCATTCCCAGAATATTTTTTTATATCTTCTCTGGAAAGAACAAGGGGTGGCAGATTATTTTCCGGTGTTGTCAAAACACTGTTTCTAGCAGTGACCCACCTAGCTACATTCCAGTCAATCAGAGCTTTCTTCAAATGCTGTGCAGGACTCAGATTGTGAGCAGAGCATCAATACTTGTTCTGTAAAGCAAGCATTGAGCTACCACACCCACCCAGGGCTGTGTGTATGGAATGTTTGGCTCATATAATCAGCAAGATTTCAGAATATCATTCAGTGCAGAGTGTGCAAATGTGTTCACCGTATGCTCCGTGTTAATGTTCAGATCTGACAGTTATTTCACTGTTCTCAGTTTTTTCCATCTGTAACTTCTTCTGCTCTCTTTCTCGAGTATTTGACTTGCAGGGAAGATGTTGATCTAAGTTATGAGCTTGGGGCTGCGTGCTAAATATTTACCTACTGGAAGCCACCTTCCTATAGGAGGACCATAAACTGGCGTATCCAAATGGTTTTGCAGGCGGAAACTTTCTAAATATTTTTGTGAGTGTTCTTGAACATCGTGTGCTATTTTCATCCAAGTCAGAATCTTTCTGGTACAAAGCAACAATAATATGTACTCAATGGAGCACTGAAACTTGTTCCTGAATTTAGTAACAGTACTTCGTTGTTAACTTGAATCTATGATATAATACTTTCTGGTCTCCAAAATAGTGACTTGATTTTTCCTACACTAAGTCTGGCATTTATGAAAAAATATATATATAAATCCAGGCACATCACCTCAAGTTAGGATATTTAAATACGTTATTAGGGAGGTACTAAAGGGGGTGTGGCTACACACAAGAATTTATTCTTTTGTACTGAGACCCTGGCTTTTAACTCCGCTGTAGGGATAACAGTGGTTCCTGGATGATTGATTGTGAATACATTTGTGTGAACATTTGCATGTGAGTGTGCGAAGGGTTACTGACTTTGGCATTTAAGAACACATCATTTTTTTCCTCTGTAACCCGTCACCACACTGCAACTATTGATCTGAGACATAGGCACTTAGAGTTTGGGCGAAAAGCGCTTTACAGATGTTATTGTGAAGTTTTGAATTCCTTAACCACTTTCGGACCAGCGGTCTCCGGGCACCTAAGGACCAGAGACCGCTGGTCCAATCCCGACGGATTCCCGTCAAATCGCCACACCTTACCGCCGCAACCGCCGTCATTGCCGCTCGCCGGGACCCCCAGGATACAGACTCTTCCTTCTCTATGACGGAAGAGTCATGTGAGCGGGTCAGGAGCCGCTCTCATTGGCTCCTGACCCTGTTTTCCCATGTAAGCCAATGGGAGCTGCTTACGTGAAAGACAGGGCCAGGAGCCAATGAAAACGGCTCCTGCACGGCTCACAGTGCTCTCCCGTCATAGAGGCGGCAGAGCATGCAAATTTCGGCGGGTTGAACGCGACGGGAGCGACTGGAATGGCGAGGTCAATGGGACGTAGAAGATACGTCCGGTCAGGACCGCAGCGCTCCCTGCCTGCCGTAGATTTGTACTGCGTCGGGCCGGAATCGGTTAAAGAGGATCTATAAAAAAGAAAACTTCCCCCTGCGTGATACTTAAAGATAATCTGTATTATCCGATTTGTACAATGAAAAACATACCCATCGAGTCACTGTGATCTCCTGCATCCCTCTTTGCCATTTCCGCCGCTCCCGCCGTGATCCTGGCTTTTAATCGCCAGTTTTAGGCAGTGTTTACAAACAAAAAACATGGCCGCTAACCAGGAACTGGTGTGTGTGTGTGTGTGTGTGTGTGTGTGTGTGTACATATAGTGATGTGAAAAACTATTTGCCCCTTCCTGATTTCTTATTCTTTTGCATGTTTGTCACACTTAAACGTTTCTGCTCATCAAAAACCGTTAACTATTAGTCAAAGATAACATAATTGAACACAAAATGCAGTTTTAAATGATGGTTTTTATTATTTAGTGAGAAAGAAAACTCCAAATCTACATGACCCTGTGTGAAAAAGTGATTGCCCCCTTGTTAAAAAAGAACTTAACTGTGGAATATCACACCTGAGTTCAATTTCTGTAGTCACCCCCAGGCCTGATTACTGCCACACCTGTTTCAATCAAGAAATCACTTAAATAGGAGCTATCTGACACAGAGAAGTAGACCAAAAGCACCTCAAAAGCTAGACATCATGCCAAGATCCAAAGAAATTCAGGAACAAATGAGAACAAAAGTAATTGAGATCTATCAGTCTGGTAAAGGTTATAAAGCCATTTCTAAAGCTTTGGGACTCCAGCGAACCACAGTGAGAGCCATTATCCACAAATGTCAAAAACCTGGAACCGTGATAAACCTTCCCAGGAGTGGCCGACCGACCAAAATTACCCCAAGAGCGCAGAGAAAACTCATCCGAGAGGCCACAAAAGACCCCAGGACAACATCTAAAGAACTGCAGGCCTCACTTGCCTCAATTAAGGTCAGTGTTCACGACTCCACCATAAGAAAGAGACTGGGCAAAAACGGCCTGCATGGCAGATATCCAAGGTGCAAACCACTTTTAAGCAAAAAGAACATTAGGCTCGTCTCAATTTTGCTAAAAAAAAAACATCTCAATGATTGCCAAGACTTTGGGGAAAATACCTTGTGGACCGATGAGACAAAAGTTGAACTTTTTGGAAGGTGCGTGTCCCGTTGCATCTGGCGTAGAAGTAACACAGCATTTCAGCAAAAGAACATCATACCAACCGTAAAATATGGTGGTGGTAGTGTGATGGTCTGGGGTTGTTTTGATGCTTCAGGACCTGGAAGGCTTGCTGTGATAGATGGAACCATGAATTCTACTGTCTACCAAAAAATCCTGAAGGAGAATGTCCGGCCATCTGTTCGTCAACTCAAGCTGAAGCGATCTTGGGTGCTGCAGCAGAACAATGACCCAAAACACACCAGCAATTCCACCTCTGAATGGCTGAAGAAAAACAATATGAAGACTTTGGAGTGGCCTAGTCAAAGTCCTGACCTGAATCCTATTGAGATGTTGTGGCATGACCTTAAAAAGGCGATTCATGCTAGAAAACCCTCAAAGCTGAAGTACAACAATTCTGCAAAGATGAGTGGGCCAAAATTCCTCCAGAGTGCTGTAAAGGACTTGTTGCAAGTTATCGCAAACGCTTGATTGCAGTTATTGCTGCTAAGGGTGGCCCAACCAGTTATTAGGTTCAGGGGGCAATTTCTTTTTCACACAGGGCTATGTAGGTTTTGAGGTTTTTTTTTCTCACTAAATAATAAACATCATTTAAAACTGCATTTTGTGTTCAATTATGTTATCTTTGACTAATAGTTAACGGTTTTTGATGAGCAGAAACATTTAAGTGTGACAAACATGCAAAAGAATAAGAAATCAGGAAGGGGGCAAATAGTGTGTGTGTGTGTGTGTGTGTGTGTGTGTGTGTGTGTGTATAGATAGATATCTATCTATCTATCTATCTATCTATCTATCTATGTACAGGTCAAAAAATTAGCATATTGTGATAAAGTTCATTATTTTCTGTAATGTCCTGATAAACCTTAGACTTTCATATATTTTATATTCATTACACAAACTAAAGTAGCCTTTTATTGTTTTAATATTGATTTTGGCATACAGCTTATGAAAACCCCAAATTCTTATCTCAAAAAATTAGCATATTTCATCCGACCAATAAAAGAAAAGTGTTTTTTAAACAAAAAAAGTCAACCTTCAAATAATTGTTCAGTTATGCACTCAATACTTGGTCGGGAATCCTTTAGCAGAAATGACTGCTTCAATGCGGCGTGGCATGGAGGCAATCAGCCTGTGGCACTGCTCAGGTGCTATGGAGGCCCAGGATGCTTCGATAGTGGCCTTAAGCTCATCCAGAGTGTTGGGTCTTGCGTTTCTCAACTTTATCATCACAATATCCCACAGATTCTCTATGGGGTTCAGACCAGGAGAGTTGGCAGGCCAATTGAGCACAGTAATACCATGGTCAGTAAACCATTTTCCAGTGGTTTTGGCACTGTGAGCAGGTGCCAGGTCGTGCTGAAAAATGAAATCTTCATCTCCATAAAGCTTTTCAGCAGATGGAAGCATGAAGTGCTCCAAAATCTCCTGATAGCTAGGTGCATTGACCCTGCCCTTGATAAAACACAGTCGACCAACACTGCTGACATGGCACCCCAGACCATCACCGACTGTGGGTACTTGACACGACTTCAGGCATTTTGGCATTTCCCTCTCCCCGGTCTTCCTCCAGAGTCTGGCACCTTGATTTCCGAATGACATGCAAAAGTTGCTTTCATCTAAAAAAAGTACTTTGGACCACTGAGCAACAGTCCAGTGCTGCTTCTCTGTAGCCCAGGTCAGTCGCTTCTACCGCTGTTTCTGGTTCAAAAGTGTCTTGACCTGGGGAATGTGGCACCTGTAGCCCATTTCCTGCACACGCCTGTACACGGTGGCTCTGGATGTTTCTACTCCAGACTCAGTCCACTGCTTCCGCAGGTCCCCCAAGGTCTGGAATTGGTCCTTCTCCACAATCTTCCTCAGAGTCCGGTCACCTCTTCTCGTTGTGCAGCGTTTTCTGCCACACCTTTTCCTTCCCACAGACTTCCCACTGAGGTGCCTTGATGCAGCACTCTGGGAACAGCCTATTCGTTCAGAAATTTATTTCTGTGTCTTACCCTCTTGCTTGACGGTGTCAATGATGTCCTTCTGGACAGAAGTCAGGTTGGCAGTCTTGCCCATTATTGTGGTTTTGAGTAATGAACCAGGCTGGGAGTTTTTAAAAGCCTCAGGAATCTTTTGCAGGTGTTTAGAGTTAATTAGTTGATTCAGATGATTAGGTTAATAGCTCGTTTAGAGAACCTTTTCATGATATGCTAATTTTTTGAAATAGGAATTTTGGGTTTTCATGAGCTGTATTCCAAAATCATCAATATTAAAACAATAAAAGGCTTGAACTACTTCAATATATGAAAGTGTAAGGTTTATCAGTACATTACAGAAAATAATGAATTTTATCACAATATGCTAATTTTTTGAGAAGGACCTATATATATTACAGAGACAGTGCAACTAGAAAAGGCTGCAGTAATCCAGAGCACATATAGGAACTTATAGGATAGAAGAAATAAGACTGAACATTCTGTTAGTCTCTTTAACTGGGGGGGGGGAAGCTTCTGGATCCTAATGAGGCTTCCTCCATCCTTTTTCTTTTTTTACAATGTTTGTAGAATTTGTCTGCATGCTTGTAAGCTTCATTTTATGCATCTGTGGTTATGGATGGGATTGGGACACCATCTGAATTCAACTATTTGGATGTGTGGTCCAATACTTTTTGTGATATAGTGTATGTCTCAAGACTGCAACAATGGCCTCAATTCACTAAGCTTATCTCCTGTATTTAATAACGTTTCTAGAGTCCTCACCATGGTGATGAAGGTCCGTACACACGCCGGACTGCAGGAGACGACTGGTCCGTCGTCACCTCTTGCTGGGTGTGTTTTCAGCAGACAGTCCGGCGTGTGTACAGTCTGTCGGCAGACTGATACGGCTGCTTCTGAGCGATCAGCCGGGTGGATCGCTCAGAAACAGCCGTATCAGTCTGCAGACAGACTGTACACGCCGGACTGTCGCTGGAATGCTCGCCCAGCGGGAGGTGACGACGGACCCGTCGTTTCCTGCAGTCCGACGTGTGTACGGACCTTAAGGCATGTAGTATTCAGGAAACCTTTTACCTCAGGCAAACCTAAAGTTAACTCTTCTTTCTTTAAGTTAACTCTTGAATCCTTAACCTCCCTGGCGGTTTATTTATTTTGCCAGGGAGGCTGCAATGTGGTTTTTTTTTTAATAAAAAAAAAATTTCATGCAACCAACTGAAAGTTGGCTGCATGAAAGCCCACTAGAGGGCGCTCCTGATCCGTACTTTCGATCGCCTCCGGCAATCGAAAGTAACAAGATAGGCCGCAATGAGCGGCCTATCTTGTTTTGCTTTCCTCGTCGCCATGGCGACGAGCGGAGTGACGTCATGAACGTCAGTCGACATCCTGACGTCAGAGCCGCCCGATCCAGCCCCTAGCACCGGCCGGAACTGTTTGTTCCGGCTGCGCTGGGCTCGGGCGGCTGGGGGGACCCTCTTTCGCCGCTGCACGCGGTGGATCGCCGCGGAGCGGCGGCGATCGGGCAGCACACGCGGCTGGCAAAGTGCCAGCTGCGTGTGCTGCTTTTTTCAGAACTGAAATCGGCCCAGCAGGGCCTGAGCGGCGACCTCCGGCGGCATACCCCGAGCTCAGCTCGGGATTACCGCCAAGGAGGTTAAAATAACTCCAGAGATAAAGACAGGCTGTTTATTAACTGCGTGTGAAAATAACTACAGAAGAGGTAACTTAAGGAATGAAGAGATAAGATAACTCTCTAAGGCCCCATTCACACTTGCGTTTTGCCTTGCAAACGGACCGGATCCTGATCGGATCAGGACCTGATCCTGATCAGAACCGTACGGTTCCGATCAGGATCCGGTCCGTTTGCATCAGGCATGCATCAGGCTGCCATCAGGATCCGTGGGCAAAAAATAGCGAAATTAAATAAAAAAATGTTGGGGTCAGAAGAAGGTGCACCTGGTGCACCTGTAGAATCAGGTTCCTCCGCTGTAGGCCTCACCTCCACCTCCGACATTCTGCCAAAACAGCTCCAGCATGTCTGTCACTGCTGCTCCACTCCAGACATGCTTGGCCCATGTGTCCCCATCCGAAATGGCCGCTTGGATACGCATAGGAAGTGGGGTAGAATGTCAGGTTTTTGTAGGCAGTGTGTTCTGTGCCTTCCGTTCCCCATTGGTTTTGTGTGCCTGATGGTGCTGTCAGGCTCCGGTCAGGATGCGTGGGCCGGAGATCCGGACCCAAAAAATAGCGCATGTTGGAAAAGAGTCCGGATCCGGCACGTACGGAATGGACGCGTGTGAACGTCCGCATAGACATTACATTGCTATGCGGAACGTACGTTCCGTTGGTACAGTATGCTTTCCGGATCCGATCCGGAAAATCCTGATAGCGAACGCTAATGTGAACCGGGCCTTACTGTGTGGTGGTACGGTTTTTCTTGCCGTATCTCCAGCATGATCTTGGTGAATTGAGGCCAATGTCTTCCTTTTCTAGTGAGGCTGGATTCACAGTTGCAGTGCAACTGATAAAGTGTAAATTACACCTAACAGATACTACAGAAAGTCGAGGGAAATGTTTAGAAATATTTAAAGAGACACTGAAGCGAAATAAAAAATATGATCTAATGAATTTGTTGTGTAGTACGGATAATTACTAGAAAATTAGTAGCAAAGAAAATATTCTCATATTTGTATTTTCAGTTATATAATGTGTGTTTTTTATAACCTTGCATTATTTAATATTTGCAGTTTCCACACTACTCAGCATTCTAAATTATTTTTTCAGAGCAGTCTTGGCAACTATTGACCTGTCCTCTGGCAGAGAAAAAGAAAATTCTTCACTGACAGCTGAGATAAACTTCAGAAGACAGCCCTCTCTGCGACTAGACCTTAATGGCTTTTTTGCAGAGAGATAACTGGAGTTTCTTAACTCTTTCCGCACTGAAAACAATTAGACTTGTGTCTCTGATCCTAATGCTTGGGATACACGGTACGTTTCTGTACCGTGTATCGAGCAGCTGATCCGGCCAGCTGATAATATTCAGCTGGTCCGATCAAGCTGCTCGATCCCCACCGGCGGACAATGGCAGGGAATCGAGCGGCTGATAAGGAGCGCCGGCGAGAACGAGCGGTAATCGATCCGGGGACGCAGCTGGGGTCGATCCGGCGGCTAATCGGCCGCCGGATTGACCTGTGTATTCCAGGCTTAATGTTTTTTATTTCTTAGCTGTACTACACATACAAATCATTTATTTATTTATTTTTGCTTCAGTGTCTCTTTAGGCTTCTTGCACACCAAGACGTTGTGTTAGGTGGCACGTTAAGGTCGCATAACGTGCACCTAACACAACGTATGGTGCTGCAAAAGCCGACGGTAGAGTGAGCCGCGTTAGGCTGCTCGATGCCCATAATATCTCCCAGAGTGGCGCTGATTGGCCAGCGGGACCACGTGATGCGGAGCGAGACACTCCGCATCACGTGGTCCCGCCGGCCAATCAGCGCCCGCCAGTGCAGTGAATATTAAGTAGCCATGTGCGCGGCTACTGTAGCTGGCTCTCCCCGCCTCCTCCGCCCCCCACTGCGCATGTGCAAACAGTCTAACGCGGCTATAGCCGCTCCAACGCCGTAGCATGCTGCACTTTGCACAGGACGTGCAGCGTTACATGTAACGCAACGTGGGCTGTGTGAACAGCCCACTTGTGTTACATTGCTGTGCGTTGGGGGAGCGTTACAGGCGCACTAACGTGCGCCTGTAACGTCTTGGTGTGCAAGCAGCCTTAAAGCATTTTCTTAATGCATGCGACCTAACACATGGATGTGAAAATGTTTCATTGACATGGTCATCCAAATTGCACTGCTCTTATATGTAATATCCAGGTACAACCATTATATGGATAATAGTGTTAGGATACTTGGTCGACACCTATGCTACGTACACACATGCGACAACGATCGTTCGTTAAGAACGACGAACGAACTTTTAATTGATGAAAGAACGACCTAAGTAAAGATAGTTTTAAAATGTGTGTAACGATCTGATCGTTAGAACGAACGTTACATCACAGAAAGCAACTATTGCGCCTGCGCATAAAAATGAGAAGTTCCATGGAGAAATAGTGAAATGCGCATGTCAAGCCTAGTACGAACGATCGTTTCCAACGATGTACTACTTTTGCAAACGATCGTCGTTGGTTAAAATCCGCCGAGACAGAACTTTCTTTTGTAGCGATTTGGCTCGTTCGTCGTTTGCCTTAATAGTCGGTGGTTCGTTTTTTGTAACGATCGTCGTTGGTAAAGATCGGGGAACGATCGTTACAAACGACTATAGTCGCATGTGTGTACGCACCTTTAGAAACATTCAGCAAACTTCTATTGCTGTAAAAATGTGGATTCCAAAGGATTATTAGATGTAGAAGGTGTTTGTTTTTCACTAATGAAAATCTGACATGGGAAAGATAAACTAAGAAGTAGCTTTGCATAAATATGGCTTAAAGGGAACCTGAGATGGGGAATTGGCATTAAAATATACATACCTGGGGCTTCCTCCAGCCTGATTGCCCCCACGGCATCCTCTTCTCCCTCTCCATTCGCCCGCAGTTGGCCTTGGAAAGTCGTCCGGGACCAACCGCGCAGGCGCTCCTGTTCACGTTGCCTAGAGCGTTTTCCACCTGCGCAGAATGCTCCTGGCAATGGGAGCGCGAGACGGGAGCTCACCTAGCCGGACTGTGCATGCTATATGCATATGCAGTTCCATCCGTGCAGTGCAACATCCTATTAGAACTAATGAAACCAATGCAAAAGGTTTGCGCAGAGCAGTCATGAATTGTATTGCAGGCAGAGAGATCACTCCTAAAAAATCAAAATAAATATACAGTCCAAGACTAAGCGCACACAACTCTAGGTAATTAGGATCAGTAGTACACCTTCTGTGCTCACCACCCGGGATATAAATGTGCTTACCGGATCTATATAGACCCGAATCACAAGGTTTATAAGGGTTTGGCGCCACTTCTCTGATTCGCACTAGAGCGTTTGGCCAGTGATTTCAGCAAAACGCTCAAACGCTGGCGCTTTTTAAAGCGCTAGTGCTATAACACCCTATGGGCCCTTTCTCACTTGGGCGATTTGCGTTAATCGCCGGTTATTAACGCAAATCGCCAAATGCAAATGCGTAGCCTGCACCATATACAGCCGATTTCCCGGCAATCGTGTCTCAACGCTATAGAAGCGTTAAACGCGATCGCGGAAAAATCGCCGCAGTGTCCAGTGATTTATTTTTTTCGCGTGTAATCGCGGAAAATTCACTCCCGCAAAAAGTTTTGCGCTTTTAAGTGTGAATGGGGCCTTAAAGGGAACCTGAAGTGAGTAAAATTATTTAAAATAAACACATGATGTACCTGTAAATGAATATTACATACTAATCTCCCCGTCCGTACCTTTCAGAAGCTCAACATTTTCTTCTTACAGTGATCCCTTCCAGTTCTGACTTGATTTTGTCAGAACTGAAATATACCACCAGTTGCTGTCAGTTATATATCTGCAGGTGTCTGTTACAACTGAATGTGCAAGGTAGTGTCCATGTTTCCCTATGGCTCATGTGGGTTATAGTACAGTTTAACAGTGTGCTGACCGGGAGCTGTTATAGTGTAATGGCCATTTTTAAAATGGAGGACGGAGAATTCCATTGATCATTGGACAAATGGGACCCATTTTCAGTTCAGGTTCTCTTTTTTAAGGGTTAAAGGTGGGTTACCAGGGACACTTTTCATAAAATACCAAATTACAAAGTTATGAATAATTTCTTAAATGTTACTATCTGGTAAAGAGATTTTCTATTATTATTATTATCATTATTATTATTATTATTATTATTATGTATTTAATTTTGGATTCTTTTTATAATGATGCTTCTTTCTAATTCAAGAAAGTTCATCCAATAATAACTGCATACCTATTCTGAAAGCACTAATTCTAATTGAACACGTCCTTCTATGCATCTAGCTTGGGTCAACAAAGCTTAAATTGCCCATAATAGATTCCTTTTTATAACAATATTTGCAGTGCATTCAACCAAAGTTATACGGTTTTTTTTTTTGCAAAAATTTGGTTTTTTTATTTGTTGATACAAGATTACAATATGTTCATTTGTGCAAGAAGTTTGTGCGCTGCCCCCTTCAAACCAGAGTTGTAATTTAACCCGCCTTGATGTGTTTATGGGTTGGGATGAGTGAACAAAGCTGTTGATCGCTCATATGGGAGTATAAGGGAAAAAACGATGTCACCTCCATGTAAGCAGAATTCACTTGTAATTATTGGCCAGTGGAAAAGGTCTGTGTCTGGCTGATTTTATTTTTAGCAGTTAGAGGCAGATATATATTTCCCATGATGAAGCTAAATATTTGTATTTATTTAGCTTTTTCATAAGCTGCTTTCATACCTCCTGCTCCAAGAAGGGAAATGTATGTTTCACATGCTGTTTTAGCTCCTGTTTATATGCTCATCACCTAGTAGCCCTGCTACCTGAGGTAGTTGGTAAAACTTGTTGTCATTGGTGCTTTTATTAAAGTTTAGTCAATCAGGCGTTTCTGTTCATTAGAAGAAAGGTACTTTGAGACGTGCACCTTTTTACTATCTGGGAAACCTCCTACTATTTGATTTTTATTTTATTATTTATTTATTGTATTTATAAAGCACCAACATATTACGCAGCGCCGGGATCTCTTTGTATTACTGAGGGTGTTTAGGTTAGGTAAACTGAAAGGGGGGGGGGGGGTAAATGCATTTCTTAATTCATATTAACCACTTCACGACTAACAGAATGCATTCAT
Organism: Hyperolius riggenbachi; assembly: GCF_040937935.1. Lineage (NCBI taxonomy): Eukaryota > Metazoa > Chordata > Amphibia > Anura > Hyperoliidae > Hyperolius > Hyperolius riggenbachi. Next base: position 219,480,027 of record NC_090647.1, read on the forward strand.
GTTTTCTGCCACCAATTATGCAGGGCTGTGGAGTTGGTACAAAAATCATCCGACTCCAGGTACCCAAAATGACTCCGACTCAGACTCCTTATGCTGGGTACACACCATGCGCTTTCCCGCTCAATCTGCGGGTTGACCGGGATCGATTCAACTATTTCCGACATGCTCGATTCGGGCTTTGACCGTTCCTGCCGTTGACTTTGCATACTTAACATGCAAATCGACGGCGGGAACGATCAAAGCCCAAATCGAGCATGTCGGAAATAGTCGTATCAATCCCGATCGACCCACAGATTGAGCGGGAAAACGCATGGTGTGTACCCAGCATTAGTCTAATACTTACCAGGGCTGTGGATTTAGTGCAAAAATCATCCAGCTCCCGACTCCGACTCCTCAGTTTATGAAACCTCCGACTCCAGGTACCCAAAATTGCTCCGACTCCTCAACTCCGACTCCACAGCCCTGCAATTATGATGGAATGACATTGTTAGTCTGCAGTTGTTAGCATGTGCCTGTGCTCATCATTTGGATTAACAAGTGGCGGAGGCACCAGGTGTAATACCCTGGGGCTCCATCTCTGATCCTCCTCCATCCACCCCAACTGCTCGGCTCCTCTCAGCTGCTCAGAAGACTAAAGGTGGGTACACACGTCCGATAAAAGTCTTTGGAAAATGAAAGATCACCGACCAATCTGCAGATCTCATACACACCTTGTTTAACGGACAATTATCTGCAGAGGTTGGATCTTCACCAGGTTGGATCTTCAGATCTGAAGATAGTTGTCTGATCTGCAGATGATGGTCCATTAAACAAGGTGTTTATGAGGATCTGCAGATATCATAGACTTTGAATGCATTTTGCAGGAACGGATCTTTTGCAGGAACTGATCTTTTGCAGATAATGATCTGTTGCATGTGTACAGCATCTTTGTGTACAGCATCTTGCAAAGATTTTTATCTGACAGGGAGTTCAGCTCCATAGAATAGACTGTGTAGAGTATGGCTCTCATACTACATGGAAAGGGGTAAAATTGGTCTGTGATCTTTCATTTTCCTAAGACTTTTATCTGACGTGTGTACCCACCTTTAGGCAGCAGAGGGTGCCTGAGAAAGGCTAACTCGCCAGTCCTGTTCCTGCAACGATCAGCTCTCACTAAAAATTCTGTCTTCATGTACCGGGTTCCAATAAAAAAAATAAATAAAAAAAAAAGCACCTAGCCAGAAGAACAACAAACTACTACTGAGCGAGGAGAACCCTTTCTACTATTTGCAAACCTACTATTTTGTTCAAAACCAACAAATGTAAGCAAGTCTCCTTGCAGCAGAATACGGATGCCTGTTTGATACTTGTCCCCAATCCCCACAGACCTGTGGTTTCCAAAGCAGGGCTTGTTTAACAACAAAAGTCCCGCTTTATCTCACTTGGAGTGGATTTGCCATCACTTTCCCAGACACTCTTTCCCTGTAACCCCAACAGTGGCTAGGTACATTTTGTTTTAGTTCACAAAGGACAGGGTAGCATTTGCATAGTGCATTTTTATGTCATTGCTAAATTATGTAGACATCATCTGTCATAAGAAGTTAACATGAATTATAAGCGCATTACAAATAGTTTGAAAATACAAAGCAAATTGCTTGTAATATAGTAACACCAAGGTTTGGCATAGGCTCGGCTTGTACTGCTTAGTGCCATGGGAAAATGTGTGCAAGCCAAATCCCAAGACACAGATCTCGCATATCAGCACCTTGTATAGTTAGCATTTCACGTTACTCAAACTATAACAACTGTGATACTGTTGCAGAAGGAAGTTAGAGGTGTTGTGGCAATATAAATGGCATTGTAATGATTTTATTTCATATAATGGCACTATGATTTTATATATACTCACTCTGTGCTGTAGTAGTTTTTTCTAGGTTTCATTTCTGGAAATATGTGCTCTCCCCACTGCTTAACCACTTGACCATTGACGGGTTTTTACCCCTTTAGGACAAGAGCAATTTTCACCTGTCAGCACTCCTCCCATTCTTTCTCAAATAACTTAGTTCCTACTAATCACAAAAAATGATCTACATCTTGGGGTTTTTTGCCACCAATTAGGCTTTCTTTGGGAGGTACATTTATGCTAAGTATTTTATTCTAAATGCATTTTAATTAGAATGAGAAAAAATTGAAAAAAAATAATTTTCTCAGGTCTTGCCCATTATAGTGTTAAAATCGTTCTACTGTGGCTACAACCCACACATTTTATTTGTCCCGGTTATTGCAACGTTTAAAATATTTCCCTAGTGCAATGTATGGTGCCAATATTTTATTTGGAAATAAAGGTGTATTTTTTTCAGTTTTCTATCCATCACTAATTATAAGCCCGCAAATTAAAAAATAACAGTGACATACCTATTAGAAAAGTGTGCAACATGGATTTTAGCTCTATTTTAAGTTGCAAGGTTGTCACTCTGAATGATTGCAGTAACACTGACATCTGGCTAGGACCAAGTACAGGTTTGTTGACCTGTTTGTTGATATATATTCTAATTCCCTTATGGTAAACTCCAAGAGACCAGGTAAAGTACTTACATTGTATATTTATACAGACTCATTTGCTGGGACCTGAGGGCTGCGTTTACTATATCCAGTGGCTTTCTCTCCTTGCCTAGCTTAAATCTGATTTGAAGATCGAAGAAGATGAAAGATAATAGTTTTCTCAATCAAAGCAATATCTGGAATCCTGGTGCAGACATGTATGTTTTGCTCTGAAAGTTGGCATATCATTTGGTAGTGGTTGGGATCATGAGGATCTCTGCTGCAGGGAGATATCAAAGTAATCAGCTGAAATAAAACTAATACACATAATTACATTTCCTCCTAGTATTATCAGCTACCCAGTATGGGAGTCACCTGTACATACTTAGTGGCTCCTTATCAGATTGTTACCTTATGTCTATACATCGCTTAGTATCTCTGACTAGTTAAAGTGGCACATTTTTAAAACCTATTATGTCGGAGTTAAGGTGATACCTTCCCAGGAACTCTTTGGTCACTGCTTCTTCTCTTCTGGGTCAATTGTCCCCAGGTCCACTTGTGAGGTCTGTGACAAGTGCCTCCATCCAGCAGTGTTTGTCTACCCCACTTCTTTTGGTAACCACTCTACTGATAAGGCAGTTTAGTCAGTCAAAGCAGTAGTACAGATTTGAGTACTGGACTCGTCAAGACTGGTGACCATATTTGATTTTGAGCTCCAGGACTGTGGCACTAAGGTTACAATGGGTATGAAAAGAAGCAGGACTGTGGAGTCGGTACAAAAATCATCTGACTCCTTAGTTTATGAAACCGCCAAGTCTGACTCCTGGTACCCATAATGGGTCTGATGCCGACTCCTCGACTCCGACTCTTTAGTCTAACACTTACCAGGACTGTAGATTTGGTACAAAAATCATCTGACTCCTCAGTTTATGAAACCTCTGACTCTAGGTACCCAAAATTGCTCAGACTCCAACTCCAACGCTACAGCCCTGAAAGCCTCATCTACACGGGTAGATGAGGCTGCGATCCGGCGGCTCGATTAGGATCGCCTCTTCCGCGTCCCCACGCGTGCCACGGATTCGATTCACCGCTCGTCCCCGCCGGCGCCGCTTATCTTCCGCTCGATTCCCTAACATTGTCCCCTCGCGGGAAACGAGCAGGGAATCGGCGGAAGCAAGATCCGTCCTGTCGGATCTTATCAATCGAGCCGCATCAGCGGCTGGATTGATAAGGAACATCGCGGCCGCATCTACGCGTGTAGATGAGGCTGAAAAAAAGGAGCAGTGGGAACCCTAAACATACTTTCTTCATTGGGTTAGATCTTAAATTTGGCCTAGACGTTTGCATAAATTGTTAAAGCGTTAGCAGCCCAGAACCACGAGTGCCCTCAAACACATTTGTTTTTGTGGTGTCTGATCGGAACACCTAACTAATAGGAAAGCAGTATGTTGTTTTAAAAACTTCTTGCAAATAATGTGGATTTTCTAGGGCTGTAGAGTCGGAGTCGAGTCTGAGTCGGGGCAATTTTGGGCACCCGGATTCGGAGTTTGAGTCGGAGTCGTGGTTTCATAAACTGAGGAGTTGGAGTCGGATGATTTTTGTACAAAATCCACAGCCCTGTTAAGTATTAGGACTAAGGAGTCGGAAGATTTTTGTACCGACTCCACAGCCCTCGATTTTTCTGTACACCTGCTCCACTGTGATGGATATCAGAGTCCAATGAGCAGGGGAATGTCTAACGTGGGAGCAATTTTTTTTTCTTTTAGTCTTTGTGAAGTCACACAAGGTCACAATACACAGAAAAAGGAAATGCTAGTAAATTTTCTGTGAACACGTATTTTGTCTTCTCTCTAGAGTTTACAAGTTTAAGAAAAACCTCAAATCTCACCACCAGCACAAACTCCTCCAAACAGTCAGCAGCATCTACCCACCACATTCCTGTCCTACTTCCTCCCAGAATATTTAAGTTTTTAGTTTTATGTAAATAGACAGGTGTGATAAGTATTTAGGGCTCTTTCACATCAGAGCTTGCGTTGGAGAACGCTCAAAGCATACGTTTTGTTGTATGCCTTTTACTGCGTTTTGATATGCGTTGCACTGCAGTGAGTGTGCGTTTTTAATCCGTTTTCAATCCGTTACTGCACATAGAAAAACGCTGGTAATTTTTTTTTCTTTTAGTTGTCAACTTTCTACATTGTTCCTCTGTTGCATTCTGGGACTGATTGCCTGCGTTAACGGATTAAAAACGCGCATAGTGTGCGTTTTACATTGACTAACATTGTAACGCATAAAGCTAGCGTTGGCCAAAAAACTGCGCCTGGGTGCAGTGGAACGCAACGCACAAAAAGGCTGCGTTATATGTGAAAGCTAAAATGAAAGTCTATGGACTTTCATTTCACCTTGGGTAACGCAAACTTTATCCTTTGCGTTGAAACGCAGAAAATCTGCCCTAATGTGAAAGAGCCCTTAGGAGAATTGTTTAAATGTAAAACAATAATATTTGGAGAGAGTCTAGAAATTCATCTCGGTCTCACTACTGAAAGAAGAATTACAAGTCTTGGTTCTCTTCAGAAGTTTATTGGTTTTCTCTGGCTCTTTGAAGATCTTGGGACATATGCAATTCACTTTTTCACCTGAGTTTTCTCCTAGGTGATATTTTCACAAATTGTAAATAAAATGCCTTTTACACCCCCAGCAAGCAAACAAATACTTAATATAATTTTGGCAGTTTTGGCATGTTTTCACATACTTTTTGGTACTTTTCCATTGCAAAGTGCTTAAAAGTTCATTTAAATTGAAGATGAAAAATTCTCTCCTAGGAGAAAAGTCAGCAGAAAAAGTGCATTGCATATGACTCCTGCGTATTAGTTCCAACCAGACATTCACTAAATTGTCCAAGTTTTAGCTCTTTTCAGATAACTGATATGCTTAAGGTGCCCATACACTCGTCAGATTGGCAGCAGATAGATAAGAAATGCATCTGATGATCTATCTGATGCGTTTTTAAAACATTTTTTACCAGGATAGAATTCCAATAGATTTCAGTTTGAAATCTATTGAAATTCGATCTGATGGCATTTTTTTGCCATCAGATTTCCATTAAGGCCAATGCAAACTGATAAGCAATCTCATCAGATCGACCTAAATTTTCCACCCAGCCAGTTCGATGGAAATCCATCGAAATCAGCGATCGGTTGATTGGCCAACCAATTTGCAAACGATCGATTGGGATCGATCGGTCGGCCAGAAAATCGGCTAAGTGTATGGGCCCCTTTAGCAGGGATTTTCACAGAGATTGGTTAGGAGGGATGAACAGACAAGTTGTACAGAGAAGGACTGATGTGCTCTACTGTGGTGCTTTGCAGAGGTTTCCTGTAAGTTGGATCACTTGGTACTTTGCCCTTTCTCAACCTAGGCTTGGCATGCTGCATCCTCTCCCTCCATTAGGGCTTGGCCCTCAATATCCTGTCTCTGTTAGGGCTTGACACACTGTATCCTCTGTCTCAACCTGGGTCTGGTGCTCTGCATCCCCTCACTTTCTCAGCCTAGAGGTGCGTACACACATGCGACTATAGTCGTTTGTAACGATCGTTTCCCGATCTTTACCAACGACGATCGTTACAAAAAACTAACCACCGACTATTAAGGCAAACGACGAACGAGCCAAATCGCTACAAAAGAAAGTTCTGTCTCGGCGGATTTTAACCAACGACTAACGTTTGCAAAAGTAGTACATCGTTGGAAACGGTCATTTATACTAGGCTTGACATGCGCATTTCACAATTTCTCCGTGAAACTTCTCATTTTTATGCGCAGGTGCAATAGTTGCTTTACATGATGTAACGTTCGTTCTAACGATCAGATCGTTACACACCTTTTAAAACTAACTTTACTTAGGTCGTTCTTTCATCAATTAAAAGTTCGTTCGTCGTTCTCAAGGAACGATCGTTGTTGCATGTGTGTACGTAGCATAGGTCTGGAGCTCTCAGTGTAATTTGTTACACTGGAGTTTCTGCTATGGGCTTTTCCCGTCATCTGGTAAAATACCTAATCATTAAGATACTGCTCACTGAGACTGCTCAGCTTCTGAATTAGGCATACAAATATCTATTCATTTTTCAGGTTTTGATTTATTTAAAGAATATTGCTAATACATACATCAAAGTAAATAGGATTGCAAATACATATATTAGATTAAATGGTGAAATAGGAAACAAATAAAAAATGAATACATTTTACCAGATCTTGCATGATCTGTGTCCCACTCTGACCGGAGAACCCCTGTTTCGTGTTCAGCTTGAGACTCCCAGCAATATCCGAATCACACACTGGTCCGCCAGTCGGCACATCTGCCCATGGCTAAAGTTCTGAACATGCCAGTGGTCTCCAGACTATACCATTTTGTACTAGCACTGAAAGCTTTAGAGCCATCTAAGGTAACAAGGCATCAACAGTTCATAGTGCTGATGCTGAAAATGAGGCTATAGCTCATACTGAAATAAAATTTTAGTTCTTCAGCACATATTCCAAATCATACCTTGACCATTACGTAATGGTCAAAGCCATGGAAACATAAGAACGCTTCCCTCTACTGTGTAGCTCTGTCTAGCGTTCCAAATATACTTTAAAGAGAATCTGTACTCTAAAATTCTTACAATAAAAAGCATACCATTCTATTTATTATGTTCTCCTGGGCCCCTATGTGCTGTTTCTGCCACTCCCTGCTGCAATCCTGGCTTGTAATTGCCAGTTTTAGGCACTGTTTTACAAACAAAAGACATGGCATGTGGTAGGCTGAGAGGAGTTCAGTCTGTGACTCATACAGAGCCTGCAGGGGGCGTGGAGAGGGTGTGTATAGCTTCTATCTTATCACAAACAGAGCAGCACATTCCTGCCTGAGTGCCTGAGCCCAGCAAAGCCGTCAGAGGAAAGATTAGATTATATAACAGAGATAATACAGCCACTGTGCAACTAGGAAAGGCTGCAGTAAGACAGACCACATTAGAACATGTATAGGAACTTATAGGAAAGAAGAAATAAGGCTGAACATTTTGTTAGAGTCTCTTTAAGCTTTTCCCTAACTCACACTGAGAGAGTGAAGAGCCTCCTGTTCTCTCTTGTGATGCGTGAACTGTCAAACCAGTATTCTATCCCTTCTAATTGGAGAAGTATCGGACTATAATATACGGATTGACTATATATGCTACACATTCATTCAGTCAGTTGTGTCACAGCACTCACGTATCACATCTGGATAAAAGGATTCAACTTAGTTCATTGCAGAATGCTCTCCCCATTCAGTTGCGCTTGGTCAGGTTTCATCAGTTGGACTATGCTAATCCTTAGATTTGTCTGTCATTAGTACAGGGAGTGAAGACAAACTGTAAATCCTAAGGGGTAGATTTTTCTGTTTACAGTTGGAACATGCTCGCACGCAGGTATTCCCGTACCCCCACATTTTTTTTCTGCCTTTCTGCTCCTTTTGGGAGTGTTGATGATTTTGTCACGATCAATGGGTTTTTAAAAGGTGATATATGCTAGATTGTCATAGTAGGTCAAGGTTGCAGACAGAATAAAAATTTGAAAAATGTACTTTGTAAAATATGAACAAGACGACCATTTGCAAAAGGCATTTAGAGTTCAGTCCACAAATAGGAAAAAAAACTGTTCATCTTTTTAGGTGATACTTGTGCAAGATTTACCCTGGAATGCAAGTAGAGCAGGAAAAAGTAGCATTTCCTTTTCCAAATCGGAGTTTCTATATTCAAGTGTTGGGTAAACAAGAGGGCCTTTAATAAAGACATTAGACAGACAGCTTTTCAGAGCAGTCTCTAAATGTGAGTAAACTGGTATCCTCTTAAAGTGGCAAAGAGCGTTGCATTTTAAATACAAGACATTGGGCTATGATTGCTGTATTTTCATGTTCTCACATTATTCAGTAAAGCAATTTGGTAATACAGTTGTTTATCCTATCTGTTCATTTCAATATTTGTTTTTTTCTTTAGGAATCTGAATTTGACCCAGTGAAATTCAACAGCGTTATTGAATGTGAGAAGCCAAATAACGATTTAGTCAGGTTTCGCGGTTATATGTAAGTATAATTTATATTGTATAGGAGTATTCACCTCCTTGGCAGTATTGACGAGCTCAGCTCCCCACCGCCGGAGGGCGTCGCTTAGGCCCCGCTGGGCCGATTTTGATTTTTTTTTTAAACTCGCAGCAAGCACTTTGCTTGCTGCGTGTTCGGGTCAATCGCCGCCACCTCCAGACGCGAAAGAGGTCCCCCCCCGGCGACCCCGTGCGCAGCCTGGCCAATCAGTGCCAGGCAGCGCTGAGGGGTGGATTGGGACTCCCGATGACGTCCTCACGATCATCGCCATGGCGACGGGGGAAGCCCTAAAGGAAATCCCGTTCAGAACGAGATTTCCGGACGGGCATACGTGCCGGTGGCGATCGGAGGGGTGGGAGAGACGCAGCAGGGAGGGGGGAATCATGTAGCTAGCGCTAGGCTAGCTACATGATTTAAAAAAAAAAAAGTGCTGCTCCGCCACCCTGGCGATCTTAATAGAACATCAGGGTGGTTAACCTCTTGAGGACTGCAGTGCTTAACCCCACTAAAGACCAGGCCTTTTATTGTTAAAATGGCCACTGCAGCTTTAAGGCCAAGCTGCAGGGCCACACAACTCAGTACATGAGTGATCCCCCCCCCCCCCACCAACAGAGCTCTCCAGGTAGGAGATGCGCGCGCAGCAAACTGCTGCCTCAGGACTTTACGGTCGTTAGCTGGTCCTAGGGCTGCCACCGCAGCCACGCCTACCGGCGTGACGCGGTCGGGCGGGGGTTAACCACTTGCCGACCGCCCACTGTAGATTGGCGGCGGCAAAGTGGCAGCCCCAGGACCACGTAACGCAGAATGGCGTCGGGTCCTGGGACACTGTTTTGCCGGGGATCGCGCACTGGGATACGCGCACATCTGCTGGCAATAGACTCCGCCCACCCGCCCACTCCGCCCACCCATGACGTCAACCCGCCGGCCAATCGGAAGCGTCGGCGGGTTGTTAACCCGACAATCGCTGCATAGGAAGCGTATAATACGCTTTGTAATGTTTACAAAGTGTATTATACAGGCTGCCTCCTTCCCTGGTGGTCCCAGTGTCCAAAGGAACCACCAGGGCAGGCTGCAGCCTCCCTAATCTGCACCCAAACACACTGATCTGCCCCCCCCCTGCCCCCTGATCGCCCACAGAACCCCTCAGACCGCCCACCCCCCAGACCACTGTTTGCACCCAATCACCATCCTAATCACCATCAATCACTCCCTGTCACTATCTGTCAACGCTATTTTTTTTTAGTCCCTAAACTGCCCCCTGGGGACTCCTGATCACCCCCCCCCCCCCTGTGTTCTGTATGCATCTATCCCCCTGATCACCTGTCACTGCCACCCATCAATCAGCCCCTAAACTGCCCCTTGCTGCGGGCAATCTGATCACCCACACCATTAGATCGCCTGCAGACCCGACATCAGATCACCTCCCAAGTGCACTGTTTACATCTGTTCTCTCCTCTAAACACCCACTAATTACCCATCGAACACCCCCTGTCACCACCTGTCACTGCTACCCATCAGATTAGATTAGACCCCTATCTGCCCCTAGGGCACCCAATCACCCGCCCACACTCTCAGAACGCCCTCAGACCCCAGCCCTGATCACCTCGGCAGTGCATTGCTTGCATCTATTCCCCCCACTAATCACACCTTGAGACACCCATCAATCACCTCCTGTCACCACCTGTCACCCCCTAGCACACCTACCCATCAAATCAGGCCCTAATTTGCCCCGTGTGGGCTCCTGATCACTCGGCCAAACCCTCAGATCCCCCTCAGACCCCCTTCCGATCACCTCCCCAGTGCATTGGTTAAATCTATTTTCCCCTCTAACCACCCCCTGAGACACCCATCAATCACCTCCTGTCACCCCCCCTAGCACTCCTATCCATCAGATCAGGCCCAATACAACCTGTCATGTAAGAGGCCACCCTGCTTATGACCGGTTCCACAAAATTCACCCCCTCATAGACCACCTGTCATCAAAATTTGCAGATGCTTATACCCCTGAACAGTCATTTTGAGACATTTGGTTTCCAGACTACTCAAGGTTTTGGGCCCGTAAAATGCCAGGGCAGTATAGGAACTCCACAAGTGACCCCTTTTTAGAAAAGACACCCCAAGGTATTCTGTTAGGTGTATGAAGCGTTCATAGAAGATTTTATTTTTTGTCAAAAGTTAGCGGAAATTGATTTTTATTGTTTTTTTCACAGTTTCATTTTTCACTAACTTGTGACAAAAAAATAAGATCTTCTATGAACTCACCATACACCTAACGGTATACCTTGTGGTGTATTCTTTCTAAAATGGGCTCACTTGTGGGGTTCCTATACTGCCCTGGCATTTTAGGGGTCCTAAACCGTGAGGAGTAGTCTAGAAAACAAATGCCTCAAAATGACCTGTGAATAGGACGTTGGGCCCCTTAGCGCACCTAGGCTGCAAAAAAAGTGTCACACACGTCGTATCGCCGTACTCAGTAGTATAATGTGTTTTGGGGTGTATTTTTACACATACTCATGCTGAGTGAGAGAAATATCTCTGTAAATAGACAATTGTGTGCAAAAAATAAATTAAAAAAAATTGTCATTTACAGAGAGATTTCTCCCACCCAGCATGGGTATGTGTAAAAATACACCCCAAAACACATTATACTACTTCTGCTGAGTACGGCAATACCACATGTGTGGCACTTTTTTGCAGCCTAACTGCGCTAAGGGGCCCTAAGTCCAATGAGCACCTTTAGGCTTTACAGGGGTGCTTACAATTTAGCACCCCCCAAAATGCCAGGACAGTAAACACACCCCACAAATGACCCCATTTTGTAAAGTAGACACTTCAAGGTATTCAGAGAGGAGCATAGTGAGTTCGTGGCAGATTTCATTTTTTTTTTTTTGTCGCAAGTTAGAAGAAATGGAAACTCTTTTTTTTTTTTCCTTAAGTGTCATTTTCCGCTAACTTGTGACAAAAAATAAAATCTTCTATGAACTCACCATGCCTCTCAGTGAATACTTTGGGATGTCTTCTTTCCAAAATGGGGTCATTTGGGGGGTATTTATACTATCCTGGAATTTTAGCACCTCAGGAAACATGACCGGTCGGAGATGCTTCAAAATGGGAAAATTCACTTTTTGCACCATAGTTTGTAAACACTATATCTTTTACCCAAACCAATAAATATACACTGAATGTTTTTTTTTTTTTTTTTATCAAAGACATGTAGCAGAATAACTTTCGCGCTCAAATGTATAGGAAATTTTACTTTATTTGAAAAATGTCAGCACAGAAAGTAAAAAAAGTCATTTTTTTGACAAAATTCATGTCTCTTTTGATGAATATAATAAAAAGTAAAAATCGCAGCAGCAATCAAATAGCACCAAAAGAAAGCTGTATTAGTGACAAGAAAAGGAGGTCAAATTCATTTAGATGGTAGGTTGTATGACCGAGCAATAAACCGTTAAAGCTGCAGTGGTCTGAATGGAAAAAAAGGCTCTGGTCCTTAAGGGGTTTTATGACTGCAATCCTTAAGTGGTTAAAGAGGAAATGCAGTAAAAAAAAATTAAGTGCTTAATTTTTACAATAATTTATAAGTGATTTAGTCAGTGTTTGCCTTTTGTATAATCTTTCCTCTCCCTGATTTATATTTTGAAATGTATCACATGGCGACATCTTTACTACTGGTAGGTGATGTCTATTAAGAACAGCGGTTTCCAACTGCCAAAAAATGCAGCTTCTATTTCCCACGATGCAACATAGTGTGATGTCAGTACCTAGACGCTTACATCACACGGTGGGAGGGGTTTCACCACAATATCAGCCATAGATAGAGATGGCTCTGCCTAGGAGAACTCATGGAGAAGCATGTGATCAGTTTGATCAGCTGATAGATTTGTAAGGTTCTGATTTGCTGGTCATGATCATGGATTAAACCAGGAAGTCATTACTGCAAATCAGAACCTCACAAATCTATCAGCTGATAATCAGTTTGAGAAAAGGTAAAGATTTCTCGGCAAAGGGGGATATCAGCTACTGATTGGGATAAAGTTCAATCCTTGGTTACAGTTCCTCTTTAAGTGCATAAAATACATGGTATTTTGAGTATGAAAATATTGTACTATTTCCTAATGTCTTCCTGCAATACTTTCCTGTTGTGTAAGTGATGATTTATCCAGCACCACTATCTTCTATAGCAGTGTAAAGCGTAAAATCTAATCATGCAGCAGGATATGGAGGTGGTAAACCACATGTGACAGCTCATAACATGGACCGTTTTAACAAAATCTACAAGAAGAAGAAACTATAAGGAAGGGCACCCTGTCCTTACATGTTCAGTCTGTTTACTAAAATTTTGTTTGTAAGTCTTTGATACACTTTTAGGTTAAAGTGGAACTTGGGGAGATGCTCGGGGTAAAGCTTTTATTGCTGCATGTTCCATGTGAACACACACACACACACACACACACACACACACACACACACACACACACACACACACACACACACACACGTACACGTACAGCATTTGACAAATGCCTCTCCCAACCCTGCACTGAACATACATTTTCCAACCTATGTATACCCGCAAACTGACAATCTGACATCTAAGCTGACGATCTCTGGAAGCCTGGTTTTAAGGTATTTGTGCTGTTTGCTCTCTTTCTTTTCCCTTTTAATTAAAGAATGGTCTACTTTCTGAGTCCACATCTAATGGTGGCCATACACTGCTCGATTTGCTATCAGATTTGACCAAAAGATAGATCCCTCTCTGATCGAATCTGATCAGAGAGGGATCGTATGGCCACCTTACTGCAAACAGATTGTGAATCGATTTCAGCCTGAAACCGATCACAATCTGTGGAGCTGCCACTGTAATCCCCCACCCCCCCCATACATTACCTGTTCCAGCCGGCGCGAGTCCCCTGGTCCACTGCTGTCGTCTTCTCCGCCTGGTCCCGGCATCTTCTCCGCATCGTCTCCCGGCTGGCATCTTCTCCCATCACCTTCCGCATCACGCATCCGCGTATAACTTTCTGTCACTCCAGTGACAGCGGAAGTTCAAATAGAGCACCCTCTAATTGTACTTCCGATGTCACTGCAGTGACACAGGAAGTGATGTGGAAAAGATGCCAGCCGGGAGGTGACAGTGGGGACTCGCGCCGGCGGAGCAGGTAATGTATCTCCGCTGTATTGCGTCAGTCGTCGGGCATTTGAACGCCGCTATCGACGCACTCCCGACCCGCCGGGCGATCGAGAAAAATCTTCCGCATGGATGGATCGACAGGAACGATGGATTTTGTACAGAAATCCATCGTTCTGTCAGCGGTGTGCGCGGCGATTTCACGGCCGTTTCGATCACTGTGATCGAAACAGCCGTATTTCGGCGGGAAAATTGCTAGGTGTATGAGCCCCTTAAGGGGAAAGTCTAATCTCTCTTCTGGTCTAATGCTGGCAATACACAGGACTCCCGCCATGTCCCCACTCGTCCGCGTGGATCGATTACCGCTCGTCACCACTGGCGCTTCCTTATCAGCGCTCTATTCCCTGCCATTGTCCGCCGGCGGGGGTCGAGCGGCTTGATTGGGCCAGCTGAATATTATCAGCTGGCCGAATCAGCTGGTCGATACGCGGTACAGAAACGTACCGTGTATCCCAGCATAATGCCTGGAGCACACCATGCAATTTCCCATCATATCTGGTCAAATTGATAATGTGTGACAGGTACAATCTAATTTCCAGTTGTTTTTCTGATTGATCACATAATGCAAAAAAATCTTTATTCCTATAGATCATTTTAACAATGTGCAAAAAAAGCCTCCCCATTTTTCTTAAAAAAGCCTTCCCATTAAAGCGGTATTGTCACCATAAAAATCAAATTTCAACAGCAACTGGTTTGAGTGTATTAAGTGATAAAGATGCTAATCCTGCATTCAGGCATTTCAACAGCAACTGGTTTGAGTGTATGAAGTGATAAAGATGCTAATCCTGGATTCAGCTTATCACATACTTTAGGAGCACTGGCCCTTTAGTAGTCAGTGCCAAACCGTTGAATGCTGGGGGTTCATTTTATCTATAATATATTCCTCCTCTTCCATTTATTTCCCTGCCTAGTTTCTTATCTGAAATACCTCTGCTCACTTGTGTTTACAAGCAAGGCTGAGGTGACTCAGCGATTGGAGAGGAGAAAAAAAAAACAGTGCAGTTCCTAGTATACACCTCAGTGGGAGTGTCTGAAGACTCTGGGAGGAGGGCAGCTAATGAATACACAATGAGCAAGAGAAGGGAGGGGGGAAAACAAGAGTCAGGGAGGATATGATGACAGCATTAGCTTGGTAAAATGGCCACTGCCTAGAATAGGAATTTCTGCTTTTCCTTTATAAAATTCACAGGAATCATTACATGGATAGCACAGTACATCTGTTATGTAAGTAGAAGTAGTATTTATCTGCTTATACAGTGGCTTGCAAAAGTATTCGCCCCCCCCCCCCCCCTTGAAGTTTTCCACATTTTGTCACATTACTGCCACAAACATGAATCAATGTTATTGGAATTCCACGTGAAAGACCAATACAAAGTGGTGTACACCTGAGAAGTGGAAGGAAACTCATACATGATTCCAAAAAATGTTTACAGATCAATAACTGCAAAGTGGGGTGTGCGTAATTATTCGGCCCTCTGGGTCAATACTTTGTAGAACCACCTTTTTGCTGCGATTACAGCTGCCAGTCTTTTAGGGTATGTTTCCACCAGCTTTGCACATCTAGAGACTGAAATCCTTGCCCATTCTTCTTTGCAAAACAGCTCCACCTCAGTTAGATTAGATGGACAGCGTTTGTAAACAGCAGTTTTCAGATCTTGCCACAAATTCTCGATTGAATTTAGATCTGGACTTTGACTGGTCCATTCTAACACATGGATATGTTTTGTTTTAAACCATGCCATTGTTGCCCTGGCTTTATGTTTAGGGTCGTTGTCCTACTGGAAGGTGAACCTTCACCCCTGTCTCAAGTCTTTTTTGCAGACTCCAAGAGGTTTTCTTCCAAGATTGCCCTGTATTTGGCTCCATCCATCTCCCCATCAACTCTGACCAGCTTCTCTGTCCCTGCTGAAGAGATGCACCCCCAAAGCATGAAGCTGCCACCACCATATTTGACAGTGGGGATGGGGTGTTCAGAGTGATGTGCAGTGTTAGTTTTACACCACACATAGCGTTTTACATTTTGGCCAAAAAGTTCCATTTGGTCTCATCTGACCAGAGCACCTTCTTCCACATGGTTGTTGTGTCCCCCACATGGCTTGTGGCAAACTGCAAACAGGACTTCTTATGCTTTTCTGTTAACAATGGCTTTCTTCTTGCCACTCTTCCATAAAGGCCAACTTTGTGCAGTGCACGACTAATAGTTATCTTATGGACATAGTCTCCTACCTGAGCTGTAGATCTCTACAGCTCGTCCAGAGTCACCATGGGCCTCTTGACTGCATTTCTGATCAGCGCTCTCCTTGTTCGGCCTGTGAGTTTAGGTGGATGGCCTTGTCTTGGTAGGGTTACAGTTGTGCCATACTCCTTCCATTTCTGAATGATCGCTTGAACAGTGCTCCGTGGGATGTTCAAGGCTTTGGAAATCTTTTAGTAGCCTAAGCATGCTTTAAATTTCTCAATAACTTTATCCCCGACCTGTCTTGTGTGTTCTTTGGACTTCATGGTGTTGTTGCTCCCAATACTCTCTTAGACAACCTCTGAGGCTGTCACAGAGCAGCTGTATTTGTACTGACATTAGATTATACACAGGTGCACTCTAGTTAGTCATTAGCACTCATCAGGCAATGTCTATAGGCAACTGACTGCACTCAGATCAAAGGGGGCTGAATAATTACGCACACCCCACTTTGCAGTTATTTATTTGTAAAAATTGTTTGGAATCATGTATGATTTTCGTTCCACTTCTCATGTGTACACCACTTTGTATTGGTCTTTCATGTGAAATTTCAATAAAATTGATTCAGGTTTGTGGCAGTAATGTGACAAAATGTGGGAACGTCAAGGGGGCCGAAAACATTTGCAAGCCACTGTATATGTGTTTTTTTATTTCTAGGTTAGCATGGGTGTCGCTTGTTCTTTAAAAAAAAAAAAAAGACCCAGATATCTCTGCCAATACAGCTCATTGCTCACAAATGCTGACTGGGAGCACAAGTTCAGCAATCAAACTACAATAAATTGTTCTCTCTGTAGATGCATGTGTAAAAATTGCCCAGTTGTTTGAATCCTTTAGTTGACCTCTTTAGTATCCAAAAGTTCCTTGATATACTTTTGTATTCAAATGTCACCGTTGATGGAGATAAACAATTGTGATAGTATCTGTTGCAAATTGCACCACAGACATTAGGTGATTGTCCTGTAGGCGATAGACCCTAATCCAGGCTGACCTTTAAAAAATGAAATCGCACGGCCCCAATCGCAGCATGTCTCTTATCATACAGTACAGTCCATAGACTTCGCCACTGCCCTAGGATTATTGTTACGTTATTGACTCAACAAGTTTGTTTTTTTAGTTTTTTGCTAATAGACTTTATTAAAGGTGAGTATTCAAATTTAACCACTTAACATCTCAGTCGTTTTCAGCTTATGCATCCGAGCAATGTTCACCTCCCATTCATTAGCCTATAACTTTATCACTACTTATTACAATGAACTGATCTATATCTTGTTTTTTCCGCCACCAATTCGGCTTTCTTTGGGGGGTACATTTTGCTAAGAGCCACTTTACTGTAAATGCATTTTAACAGGAAGAAAAGGAAAAAAAATGAAAAAATTCATTATTTGTCAGTTTTCGGCCATTATAGTTTTAAAATAATACATGCCTCCATAATTAAAACCCACGTATTGTTATTGCCCATTTGTCACGGTTATTTCACCATTTAAATTATGTCCCTATCACAATGTATCGCGACAATATTTTATTTGGAAATAAAAGAGCATTTTTTCCGTTTTGCATACATCACTATTTACAAGCTTATAAAAAAAAATAGAGAGAAATATTTCATCTTTACATAGATATTTAAAAAGTTTAGACCCTTAGGTAAATATTTATGTTTTTTTTTTTTTTTATAGTAATGTTTTTTTTTTGTTTTTTTTTATTAAACATTTTATGTGGGCATTTTTGGGAGGGTGGGATATACAAGTGTTTAATTTGGGGAAATATTGGTGTATTGTAATGTTTTTGAGGATTTTCTTGTAGTTTTACTTTTTGGCCACAAGATGGCAATCTCGATTTTTTTTACATGACGTCACTCTAAGCGTACAATGTACGCTTAGAGAGACACAGCTTCAGAAAGAGCGAAGCTTCCGAGAGAAGCTGTCGCTTTTTCAGCGGGGGAGAGGAATCAATGATCGGGCTCCATAGCCCGATAAATTGATTCCGTGGCTACCGACTCCGCGGCCGGGAGTGCGCGTGCACGCGCGCGATCGGCCGCGGGAGCGCGCCTGTCCTCCTTGACGTTTTTATACGTCAAGGAGGACAAAGTGGTTAAAACTAACAGTAACAAAAAATGTGGAGCTGGGAAAATCTGTTAACTCACATTTCTAGGATCACTGTATAGCCTATGTTGGCTGTTATTCTCAAGTATTCCTGTTTGAGTGGATCACTGATTTGGACAAGAGAAAGCTGTAATTCCAAGCATCATGTTTACAGCAGCATCAATAAGATTAATTTCTTCCTACACCCTTTGGGTGAAGACCAATTAGATGTGTGTACTGTGAGAATGAGGGCTGGACAACTCTGTGAATGCTCCTACCCAGTCCCAGTAGTGTTAAACCTTTGTTCATCTTTGTTGCTTTGTTTTTACAGTACTTATTAGAAGGCTTACTTAACTTTCAAAAATGTAGTAACTTTTGGTTAGTGCACACAAGATTGCACTCTGAATGACTCTGCTTAACAACCATGAGATGGACAGTGAGGGAAAAAAAACCAAAACATTAATTTGTAGAATCTGTGTGGCAGCACATTTGTTTCTCCTATCAGATGTT
Source organism: Hyperolius riggenbachi (assembly GCF_040937935.1). Taxonomy (NCBI): domain Eukaryota; kingdom Metazoa; phylum Chordata; class Amphibia; order Anura; family Hyperoliidae; genus Hyperolius; species Hyperolius riggenbachi. The sequence goes on from NC_090647.1 coordinate 219,498,671, forward strand.
CATTTTGAATCCATGTTGCAATCAACCATTTGTGCCTATACTACAGTGTATCTACAGCCTCTGTACCACCAGTTCTTACACAGGGATGTAGATATACATATACTTCAATTAATGGGCACAGCCCATGTGTGCATATTATATTTGGGATCCTGACTGCACTATCTACTGAAGCCCTCCCTGGATTTTGTATGTATGTATATATATATATATATATATATATATATATATATATATATATATATATATATATATATGTATATGTATATGTATATGTATATGTGTGTGTGTGTGTGTGTGTGTGTGTATATATGTAGTATATGTATATGTATGTATGTATGCATGTATGTGTATGTATATATGTGTATGTATATATATATGTGTATGTGTATATGTATATATATATATATATATATATATATATATATATATATATATATATATATATATATATATATATATATATATATATATATATATATACTATAGGTCAGGCTGTATGCCCATATGACTGCCCTATAGCCAAGCCCGTAACACCTGCGAGAACTCCTACCTAGCACAATACTACAATACACCCTGCAGGTAGATGAAGCATACAGACTGACAGTTATCCACCAGCATAACCTGTAAACTAGTAATGCAATGGGCACAATATTCACAAGTATATCTGTATATAGTCACCTGTGGCCTACAAGATGATGTAGTCCAGATGAATGAAGCAGGTGACTGTAGAGACAGAATCCCAGGATGGCAGAGCAGTCCAGATATACTTTCTAGATATATCGTAGTCGAGGGAAGGCAAAGTCGGTCCAGGCAGTGTTCAAACATAATCCAGCTATCAGGCAGTAGTCGGCAACAGGGAATTTATCAGAGGTAGCGTGGTCAGGTTACAAAGCAGGAGTCGGCAACAGGAATCAATCAGAGGTTATCAAGGTCAGGATACAAAGCAGTAATCGGCAACAGGAATCAATCAGGAAGAGAGCGCATACCCAGCAACAAGCTACGGCTAATGCTATCATGGGCGATGGCTGGGGGCGCTCTCTGGGCTTAAATACACGGACTAAACAATCAAAGCAAACCAGACTTGAAAGCAACCAATAATCACCCAGCGTGTCAGATCAGCTGACACGCAGGCACATGTGCACTACGGTTTACATCTGCGGAGCGCGTACTGGGAATGCATCCTCCACTTATCCAATAGAGACTCAGAGCCGCCTTGCGCCTCAGTGACCTCAGCGGCTCGCCGAGACCCGGAAGTTCGGGCTGCAGCCCGGGTCTCGGTGCCCTGACTCTGCCGAAACACTGCGGACCTTACAAGATCATGTTTATGATCAAAACTGCATGTCTAAATTTTCAGTAGAGCCAAAGATTTAATCTGCTAGAATAAAGCACAAGAAGATATTTGGAAAAGAAGCAGGCGGTTTACTTCCGGCAAACAGAAGGAGCAATCAGTGTGGCAGGATGGAAGGATAAAGGTGCTGCTCTTGGTATCCACCTCGGTGGCAAAAGTATCTGTGTTTGAGACAAGAAGAGACAGAGCGCACTCAGGGGAACAGTACAGCAGTAGATTGGGTGAATTCAGAATAATCTCACCTCTAGAAGTTGCTGGCGAGCCTGTACAGGAGTAGCCAGCATGTAGGCTTTTATCCCTCTAGCCAGGGATTAGGCACAAAGGCAGCTGGATTCTTCCTTCACTCGGATGGTTGTTGGCAGACAACGAGCGGCTCTGAAGTTGTACACCCTGTCTGTGTGCGAGTCCGCTATATGCGGTTGCACAAACAGATTGTGGTGGATTTCAAAGCATCAGCTCCAGGATTGAGGGATCTAAAAGCAAAGCTCCACGCTGCTCCATGAATCTTGCACAGGCAGTTGACGGGCAGTTGGAGTGGTAGTCTGATTGTAATGCAGCAATGCGTGTAGGAAAGAAGAAACGGCGGCTGCCGTATAGTGTTAAGATTTATTAAAATATATTGCAACGCGTTTCAGGAGACCAAGTCCTCCTTTCATCACGCATCAGTTTTTTGCCTGATGAAAGGAGGACTTGGTCTCCTGAAACGCGTTGCAATATATTTTAATAAATCTTAACACTATACGGCAGCCGCCGTTTCTTCTTTCCTGCACGCATTGCTGCATTACAATTAGACCACCACTCCAACTGCCCGTGAACTGCCTGTGCAAGATTCATGGAGCAGCGTGGAGCTTTGCTTTTAGATCCCTCAATCCTGGAGCTGATGCTTTGAAATCCACCACAATCTGTTTGTGCGACCACATATAGCGGACTCGCACACAGACAGGGTGTACAACCTTAGAGCCGCTCGCTGCCAGCCAACAACCATCCGAGTGAAGGAGGAATCCAGCTGCCTTTGTGCCTAATCCCTGGCTAGAGGGATAAAAGCCTACACGCTGGCTACTCCTGTACAGGCTCGCCAGCAACTTCTAGAGGTGAGATTATTCTGAATTCACCCAATCTACTGCTGTACTGTTCCCCTGAGTGCGCTCTGTCTCTTCTTGTCTCAAACACAGAATAAAGCACAGGGGAACTAAGCTCCCAGGCGTCATTGTTGGGGGTTGCTGCGTCTATCACAGTAACAACATCCCTGTGGTTGACACGTCTATCCTATTCTGCATAGAGGGAAATATGAGGGCAATATCCTTAACCATTTCAGCCCGCTGGGATTTTTCACCTTATGCATCAGAGCAATTTTCACCTCCCATTCATTCGCTAATAACTTTATCACTGCTTATCACAATTTATTGATCTATATCTTGTTTTTTCTGTCACTAATTAGGCTTTCTTTGGGTGGTACATTTTGCTAAGAATTTTTTTATAAATGCATTTTAACAGGATTAATAAGAAAAAAATGGAAAAAAAATTATTTCTCAGGTTTCGGCCATTATAGCTTAAAAATAATCCACGCTACTATAATTAAAACCTATGTATTTTATTTGCCCGTTTGTCTCGGTTATGACACCATTTACATTTTGTCCCTATCACAATGTGTGGCGCCAATATTTTCATTGGAAATAAAGGTGCATTTTTTCCGTTTTGCGTCCATCACTATTTACAAGCTTATAATTTAAAAAATGTTCGTAGTATACCCCTTTCAAATGCATATTTAAAACGATCAGTGATTAACATCAAGATTAGTGCAATTATAAGTATTGAGGTGACAATGTCGACTTGTTTCGGGATAGACCCTTCATCAGGCCTCCACATATAAAGTCAAATCTGGATAATTACTGCAAGAACTTAAGTAAACCACTCTCCTCCATCCCTTATGTGCAGTCTCTGTGTGTGAAAATAGGACTAGTGGTCTCACCTAGCTTCATGTTGTCCAGATGTTACCGAAGATCATGCAGTAATTATCCAGACTTGCCTTTATATGTGGAGGTCTGAGGAAGGGTCTATCCTGAAACAAGTCGACGTTGTCGCCTCAATACTTGAAGGATACCTTTTATGAATATTTTGCACGACTTTTGTCTTCAATAAAGATTTTTTTGTATTTTTGCATATAAACCTTCTTGAGTTTCTACAATATCTTTTATACATATCCTTGTATTGGTATAAAGTTGACGCATCTATCACCGTAAAGCACCAACCGGTATACTTGAGCATTCAGAGACATTAAGAATGGGTCTACAATCCTAAATTTTATATCTCATAGTTATCCAATACCTACATTTGATTTAGGCTTCATAATCTAATCATCTTTGAAAAAAAACATTTCCAGTGTGACATTTTTTCTGAACTTGGTGTTTTTTTTTTTCAAGATCAGCATCTTTCCCAATATTTTCTAGAGTTCATAAGAATGGAAAGAAGTCTGGTCTTTACAAGGAGAACCTCCTGTTACGTGGCTGTACCCTAAGGAACACAGAAGTGGTCTCTGGAATTGTTGTCTATGCAGGTATTTCAGTAAAGAGTAAAGCACAGTTACACAGTGTATATTTCACTGATCAAATGTGGGCTTAGATAATTTGTTGTTTTTCAGTTTTGGATGTTTGATAGGTACTTAACCCGAAATAGTCTACTTCAAGCCTGTGATGACACAACCCTTCCCCCATCCCAAGTGTGTGTGTGTGTGTGTGTGTGTGTGTGTGTGTGTGTGTGTGTGTGTGTGTGTGTGTGTGTGTGTGTGTGTGTGTGTGTGTGTGTGTGTGGAGGGGGGGGGGGTCACTTTCTCATATACTGAAGTATATGTTCAGGGTTGAAGTTTTTAACCACCCTGGCGTTCTATTAAGATCGCCAGGGCGGCTGCGGGAGGGTTTTTTTTAAATAAAAAAAAAACTATTTCATGCAGCCAACTGAAAGTTGGCTGCATGAAAGCCCACTAGAGGGCGCTCCGGAGGCGTTCTTCCGATCGCCTCCGGCGCCCAGAATAAACAAGGAAGGCCGCAATGAGCGGCCTTCCTTGTTTTGCTTAGATCGTCGCCATAGCGACGAGCGGAGTGACGTCATCGACGTCAGCCGACGTCCTGACGTCAGCCGCCTCCGATCCAGCCCTTAGCGCTGGCCGGAACTTTTTGTTCCGGCTACGCTGGGCTCAGGCGGCTGGGGGGACCCTCTTTCGCCGCTGCTTGCGGCGAATCGCCGCAAAGCGGCGGCGATCGGGCAGCACACGCGGCTGGCAAAGTGCCGGCTGCGTGTGCTGCTCTTTATTTGATGGAAATCGGCCCAGCAGGGCCTGAGCGGCAGCCATCGGCGGTGATGGACGAGCTGAGCTCGTCCATACCGCTAAGATGGTTAAAGTATAGTAGGTAAGCCTGAACGATAAAGCAAATTTAAACCAAATTCGCGATCACCAGGATGACTATTTCAGAACTGTGAAAGCGGTAATTTCCACGATTATGTAATTTCCGCATGGGAACGTTTGAAGAAGCAGCTTCAAACTTCTCCCAAGTCACGACGCCTGTGGCCCGCAGCATCGACAGTGTTGGACATACCTTCCACACGAGTGCAACGCTGTCTGTCCTCTATCGCCATCTGACGGCTCTTGTGCATGGCATACTTGTTGGTTCCTGGTGCCCTTTTTTCCTGCTACCCATTTTGTTACCTTAATAATCGTCACATATTGTTTCTAGCAGCAGTTAGAGGATGTGCTCTGTATAGACAAGCTGTTCAGCTCCTGGCCAAGCAGTGTGCACTGCTCTATGAAGGGGGGAGCATGTGTAAGCTCTAATTTAGGACCAATAGAGATCAGTGGCTACAGGTTTCCTCTGCAGATTTCAAGGTTGCCTATTTTGTATCCACAGGAAGACAGACAGAAAAAAATAGTGCAGAGCACAGGCTCACTAGTGCCAAACTAATTCATTCATTATATTTAGTTTTGCTCTCCACAAGTACGTAGCTACACATAGGGGTTAACATACCTATACTGCCACCTATAGATGTGTTCCACTGAGTAACACGTAAGTGGAACACAGTCTATAGGTGGTATAGGTAACTTGACCCCCTCAGCTGCGGGCAGCGCAATTTAACCACTTCAGGACCATAGGCTTACACCCCCCTAGTGACCAGGCTATTTGTTTTACAATTTAGGGCTCTGCAGCTTTAAGAGCTCGCTGCAGAGCCATACAACACAGCACACATATGAACACCCCCTCCCCCCCTCCTTTCCTGCCCACCAACAGAGCTTTCTGTTGGTGGACTGTGATCACTCATGCAGTGTTTGTTTTTGTTTAATTTATTTATATATACAGTGGATTTTAAATAAACCTGCCTATTTATCCTGCCCCCCTCCCCCAGCAGATGACAGCGGACCGCTGTCATAGGCATCAGCCTATGAGAGCCGATTGCTCTTGTGCCTCCCCAGGGGACAGCCCAGTGACATGGCTGTCCCCAGTACAGCGCTGCACTAGATCACAGCGCTGTACAGTGTAAATACAACTAACCGTCTCCTAGCGACGATCGCGGAGCTCAGTCATTCAAGCGTAGATGCGCGTGCGATCTCCTGCAAAATACGCCCCCAGGACTTGATGCCAATTGCCGTTAGGCGGTCCTGGGGGAGCCTTCATGTTCACACCAGTTGGTGTGAGGCGGTCCTCTAGAGGTTAAATTTTGATTACTAGTAGAGCAACACTAATTATATTCATTGCAGGGCAGTGTAGAACAGCATACAATATACAGTGTCTTTAAGGACTACGATCACGAAAATAGTACAATTTTTAAAATGCATGTAAACTCATACAAATGAGAAGCATTTTTTTCCAGAGTAAAATGAGCCATAAATTACCTTTCTCCTATGTTGCTGTCATTTACAGTAGGTAGTAGAAATCTGACAGGTTTTGGACTAGCCCATCTCCTCATGGGGGATTCTCCTGGTTTTGTGCAGTTTCTAAAGCACTTAGTGAATGGTAGTTCCTCTGTTCAACTGCCAAAAAAGTGCACAGCCAACAGCGAGGCTGGCCAGCAACACTGTATAAATCAGTTTCAGGGAATGTCTTTATAAAGAATAAAGGCCTTGCTGAGAATCCCCCATGAAGAGATGGGCTAGTCCAAAACCTGTCGGTTCTGTCAGATTTCTACTACCTACTGTAAATGGCAGCAACATAGAAGAAAAGTAATTTATGGCTCATTTTACTCTGGAAGAAGTGTACTTATATTTACTGTATATTCTTACATGTATATTAAATTTTACAATTTTCACGATTGTGGTCCTTTAAAAGCCTTAATCCTGACCCAGATTTTGAATTCTGCCTTCATAAGTGGTATACAATATAATTTGTGTTGCATAGCAGCATTTGCGGGCTATAAAGGCGTTCTGCTGAAATGTAACAGTCCTTTTTATTTTCTTTATTTTCATTATTTTGTATTATAAAGGTCATGAAACCAAAGCTTTGTTAAACAACAATGGACCTCGTTATAAACGTAGTAAACTGGAGAGGCAAATGAATACAGATGTCTTCTGGTGTGTGCTAATTCTCCTAATTATGTGTCTGCTCTCTGCTGTGGGTAAGTATTTCTCTTCATTAAGGATTCAACAGTGTAATTTTATTGGACTTGCTAGCTCTATTCTTTACCCCAAGTGCATGTTGACTAAAGAAACTGTGAAAATATTTACTTATGCATTTATCAGACCTAAAACAGAATCTCCTAATATTTGAATATATTTATGGCCAGAATAAGAACATTGAATTTGTTTTGAGCTTGTGTTTAAGTTTTTTGCCTCTCCAATTGAGGAAAAATGGTATAATCCATAGAGATGGTCAATGAAATGCTAATAAATTCTAGTTGATTCAAATACTATGTTAATTTTATGCAGCTTGAAATCAGACTTTTCAAATGCAGTAGCAGATGACTTTGGTGCAATGTGAAGCTGCTTAAAGGTCCGTACACATGCCGGACTGCAGGAAATGACGGGACCGTCGTCCCCTCCCGCTGGGCGGGTGTTCCAGCGACAGTCCGGCGTGTGTACAGTCTGTCTGCAGACTGATACGGCTGTTTCTGAGCGATCCGCCGGACCCGTCGTTTCCTGCAGTCCGGCATGTGTACGGACCTTTAGTTTCCATAAATTAATATAACATTTAGTTGGGTCCATAAATATTTGGAGACAGACATTTTTTTCAAATTTTGGTTCTGTACATTACCATAATACATTTTAACCACTTGAGGACCTAGGGCTTTCTACCCCTTAAGGACCGGCCACTTTTTTTCCATTCAGACCACTGCAGCTTTCATGGTTTATTGCTCGCTCATACAACCTACCACCTAAATGAATTTTGGCTCCTTTTCTTGTCACTAATAAAGCTTTCTTTTGGTGCTATTTGATTGCTCCTGCGATTTTTACTTTTTATTATATTCATCAAAAAAGACATGAATTTTGGCAAAAAAATGATTTTTTTAACTTTCTGTGCTGACAATTTTCAAATAAAGTAAAATTTCTGTATACATGCAGCGCGAAAAATGTGGACAAACATGTTTTTGATTAAAAAAAAAACCCATTCAGTGTATATTTATTGGTTTGGGTAAAAGTTATAGCATTTACAAACTATGGTGCAAAAAGTGAATTTTCCCATTTTCAAGCATCTATGACTTTTCTGACCCCCTGTCATGTTTCATGAGGGGCTAGTATTCCAGGATAGTATAAATACCCCCCAAATGACCCCATTTTGGAAAGAAGACATCCCAAAGTATTCACTGAGAGGCATAGTGAGTTCATAGAAGATATTATTTTTTGTCACAAGTAAGCGGAAAATGACACTTTGTGACCAAAAAAAAAAAAAAAAAGTTTCCATTTCTTCTAACTTGCGACAAAAAAAAAATGAAATCTGCCACGGACTCACCATGCCCCTCTCTGAATACCTTGAAGGGTCTACTTTCCAAAATGGGGTCATTTGTGGGGTGTGTTTACTGTCCTGACATTTTGGGGGGTGCTAAATTGTAAGCACCCCTGTAAAGCCTAAAGGTGCTCATTGGACTTTGAACCCCTTAGCGCAGTTAGGCTGCAAAAAAGTGCCACACATGTGGTATTGCTGTACTCAGGAGAAGTAGTATAATGTGTTTTGGGGTGTATTTTTACACATACCCATGCTGGGTGGGAGAAATATCTCTGTAAATGACAATTTGTTTTTTTTCACACACAATTGTCCATTTACAGAGATCTTTTTCCCACTCAGCATGGGTATGTGTAAAAATACACCCCAAAACACATTATACTACTTCTCCTGAGTACGGCGATACCACATGTGTGGCACTTTTTTGCACCCTAACTGCGCTAAAGGGCCCAAAGTCCAATGAGTAGGAGTATGGTGAGTTCATAGAAGATTTTATTTTTTGTCACAAGTTAGCGGAAAATGACACTTTGTGAAAAAACACAATTAAAATCAATTTCCGCTAATTTCCGCTAACTTGTGACAAAAAATAAAATCTTCTATGAACTCGCCATACTACTAACGGAATACCTTGGGGTGTCTTCTTTCTAAAATGGGGTCATTTGTGGGGTTCCTATACTGCCCTGGCATTTTAGGGGCCCTAAACCGTGAGGAGTAGTCTTGAAATGAAATTTCTCAAAATGACCTGTGAAATCCTAAAGGTACTCATTGGACTTTGGGCCCTTTAGCGCAGTTAGGGTGCAAAAAAGTGCCACACATGTGGTATCGCCGTACTCGGGAGAAGTAGTACAATGTGTTTTGGGGTGTATTTTTACACATACCCATGCTTGGTGGGAGAAACCCCTCTGTAAATGACAATCTTTTGATTTTTTTACACACAATTGTCCATTTACAGCGGTATTTCTCCCACCCAACATGGGTATGTGTAAAAATACACCCCAAAACACATTGTACTACTTCTCCCGAGTACGGCGATACCACATATGTGGCACTTTTTTGCACCCTAACTGCGCTAAAGGGCCCAAAGTCCAATGAGTACCTTTAGGATTTCACAGGTCATTTTTGTTTCAAGACTACTCCTCACGGTTTAGGGCCCCTAAAATGCCAGGGAAGTATAGGAACCCCACAAATGACCCCATTTTAGAAAGAAGACACCCCAAGGTATTCCGTTAGGAGTATGGTGAGTTCATAGAAGATTTTATTTTTTTGTCACAAGTTAGCGGAAATTGATTTTAATTGTTTTTTTTCACAAAGTGTCATTTTCCGCTAACGGAATACGTTTGGGTGTCTTCTTTCTAGAATGGGGTCATTTGTGGGGTTCCTATACTGCCCTGGCATTTTAGGGGCCCTAAACCGTGAGGAGTAGTCTTGAAACAAAAATGACCTGTGAAATCCTAAAGGTACTCATTGGACTTTGGGCCCCTTAGCGCAGTTAGGCTGCAAAAAAGTGCTAATCATGTGGTATCACCGTACTCGGGAGATGTAGTATAATGTGTTTTGGGGTGTATTTTTACACATACCCATGCTGGGTGGGAGAAATACCTCTGTAAATGACAATTGTTTGATTTTTTTTTACACACAATTGTCCATTTACAGAGAGATTTCTCCCACCCAGCATGGGTATGTGTAAAAATACACCCCAAAACACATTATACTACTTCTCCTGAGTACGGTGATACCACATGATTAGCACTTTTTTGCAGCCTAACTGCGCTAAGGGGCCCAAAGTCCAATGAGTACCTTTAGGATTTCACAGGTCATTTTTGTTTCAAGACTACTCCTCACGGTTTAGGGCCCCTAAAATGCCAGGGAAGTATAGGAACCCCACAAATGACCCCATTTTAGAAAGAAGACACCCCAAGGTATTCCGTTAGGAGTATGGTGAGTTCATAGAAGATTTTATTTTTTTGTCACAAGTTAGCGGAAATTGATTTTAATTGTTTTTTTTCACAAAGTGTCATTTTCCGCTAACGGAATACGTTTGGGTGTCTTCTTTCTAGAATGGGGTCATTTGTGGGGTTCCTATACTGCCCTGGCATTTTAGGGGCCCTAAACCGTGAGGAGTAGTCTTGAAACAAAAATGACCTGTGAAATCCTAAAGGTACTCATTGGACTTTGGGCCCCTTAGCGCAGTTAGGCTGCAAAAAAGTGCTAATCATGTGGTATCACCGTACTCGGGAGATGTAGTATAATGTGTTTTGGGGTGTATTTTTACACATACCCATGCTGGGTGGGAGAAATACCTCTGTAAATGACAATTGTTTGATTTTTTTTTACACACAATTGTCCATTTACAGAGAGATTTCTCCCACCCAGCATGGGTATGTGTAAAAATACACCCCAAAACACATTATACTACTTCTCCTGAGTACGGCGATACCACATGTGTGACACTTTTTTGCAGCCTAGGTGCGCTAAGGGGCCCAACGTCCTAATCACAGGTCATTTTGAGGCATTTGTTTTCTAGACTACTCCTCACGGTTTAGGGCCCCTAAAATGCCAGGGCAGTATAGGAACCCCACAAGTGACCCCATTTTAGAAAGAAGACACCCCAAGGTATTTCGTTAGGTGTATGGCGAGTTCATAGATTTTATTTTTTGTCACAAGTTAGTGAAAAATGACACTTTGTGAAAAAAAAACAAAAATCAATTTCCGCTAACTTTTGACAAAAAATAAAATCTTCTATGAACTCGTCATACACCTAACAGAATACATTGGGGTGTCTTTTTTCTAAAATGGGGTCCGTTTCTGGGGTTCCTATACCGCCCTGGCATTTTACGGGCCCAAAACCGTGAGTAGTCTGGAAACCAAATGTCTCAAAAGGACTGTTCAGGGGTATAAGCATCTGCAAATTTTGATGATAGGTGGTCTATGAGGGGGCGAATTTTGTGAAACCGGTCATATGCAGGGTGGCCTTTTAGATGACAGGTTGTATTGGGCCTGATCTGATGGATAGGAGTGCTAGGGGGGTTACAGGAGGTGATTGATGGGTGTCTCAGGGGGTGGTTAGAGGGGAAAATAGATGCAATCAATGCACTGGGGAGGTGATCGGAAGGGGGTCTGAGGGGGATCTGAGGGTTTGGCCGAGTGATCAGGAGCCCACACGGGGCAAATTAGGGCCTGATCTGATGGGTAGGTGTGCTAGGGGGTGACAGGAGGTGATTGATGGGTGTCTCAAGGTGTGATTAGAGGGGGGAATAGATGTAAGCAATGCACTGGCGAGGTGATCAGGGCTGGGGCCTGAGGGCATTCTGAGGGTGTGGGCGGGTGATTGAGTGCCCTAGGGGCAGATAGGGGTCTAATCTGATAGGTAGCAGTGACAGGGGGTGATTGATGGGTAATTAGTGGGTGTTTAGAGGAGAGAATAGATGTAAACACTGTGTTTGGGTGGTGATCTGATGTCGGATCTGCGGGCGATCTATTGGTGTGGGTGGGTGATCAGATTGCCCGCAAGGGGCAGGTTAGGGGCTGATTGATGGGTGGCAGTGACAGGGGGTGATTGATGGGTGATTGACAGGTGATTGACAGGTGATCAGGGGGGATAGATGCATACAGTACACAGGGGGAGGGGGGGTCTGGGGAGAATCTGAGGGGTGGGGGGTGATCAGGAGGGGGCAGTGGGCAGGGGGGGAGATAAAAAAAAAATAGCGTTGACAGATAGTGACAGGGAGTGATTGATGGGTGATTAGGGGGGTGATTGGGTGCAAACAGGGGTCTGGGGGGTGGGCAGGGGGGGGTCTGAGGGGTGCTGTGGGCGATCTGGGGCAGGGGGGGAGAAATCAGTGTGCTTGGGTGCAGACTAGGGTGGCTGCAGCCTGCCCTGGTGGTCCCTCGGACACTGGGACCACCAGGGCAGGAGGCAGCCTGTATAATACACTTTGTAAACATTACAAAGTGTATTATACACTTTGTATGCGGCGTTCGCGGGGTTAACATCCCGCCGGCGCTTCCGTATAGCCGGCGGGATGTTGCGGCGGGCGAGCGGTGACAGGCGCCGGCGGAGGATCGCGTCACGGATGACGCGATCGCTCCGCCCATGCCCTTAGAAGGACCGCCGCCTCTGTGGGTGAGCCGGTCCTTTAGGGCTCCACTTCCCGGCCGCCTCTGTGCGTTAGGCGGTCGGGAAGTGGTTAAATGAAACCACTCAGTAAAGTTTATGTGCAGACTGTCGGCTTTAAAGAAAACCTGTATCGAAAAAAGGGCCCCTGGGGGGTACTTGCCTCGGGAGGGGGAAGCCTCTGGATCTGATTGAGGCTGCCCCATCCTTCTTCATCCCACAGTGGGCTTGCTGGGCCTCTCCGAACAGCGGCCATTTCCCGGCTCCAGGGCAGGCGCAGTAGCTGCTCGGGATCAGGCGGAAATAGCCGATCCGAGTTGGATCCGCTCTACTGCGCAGACACAAATCACCTGCACAGTAGAGCGGACCCGACTGGGATCTGCTATTTCTGCCTGATCCGAGCAGAGAGCCACTATTACACCTGTGCTGGAGCACCAGAGGATCCAGAGGCTTCCCCCTCCCAAGGTAAGTACCCCAAGGGGCCCTTTTTTTTTTTTTTTTCGCACTAAAGCGTTTTTTATTTTGTTTGTTTTTTACACGATTCCATTTGTTTCAGGGGCCCAAAAGTAAATGGACAAATTTTAATGGCTGAAAATAAATGTTTTTATTTCAAATACTTGGTTGAAAACCCTTTGCTGCTAATGGCAGCCTGAACGCATGGATATCACCAGATGCTGGGTGTCCTCCTTTTTAATGCTCTGCCAGGCCTTTACTGCAGTGGCTTTCAGCTGCTGTTTGTTTGTGGGTCTTTCTGTGCGAAGTTTAGTTTACAAGAGAAAAGAATACTCAATTGGGTTAAAACAAGTGACTGACTTGGCCATTCAAGAATTTTCCACGTCTTTGCTATAATAAACTCCTGGTTTGCTTTGGCTGTATGTTTGGGACATTGTCCATCTGTATCGTGAAATGCCGCCCAATCAATTTGACTGCATTTAGCTGGATTTGAGCAGACAGTAGGTGAACCCTTCAAAATTTGGCTGCTTTTGTCCTTTTGCACAGCATCAAAAACACTAGTGTACCAGTGCTACTGGCAGCCATGCAGGGCCGCCATCAGGGCAGTACATGAATGTACTGGTCCCGGGGAGAGTCTGGGGCCAAAACCACAGGGCCCCATTGTCATATATGATGTGTTAGTGTGGCCCCTTTTAAGTTACACAATCGTGTGGCTGCTGCCTGTCCTTCTCTCCCTCTGCTGTGTGATTGGAGGACACGCAGCAATGCAGGGGAGGGAATGCAATATGAGACACCCCCCCCCCCCCCCCCCCCCATGCCATGGCTCTTCCCTGTTTGCCATGGGCACCCCTCCCCCGTGAATCTATGATGGAAGAGGTGACTGCCCAGCTACAAGAATAGGCCCTAAACATACATGCAAGAGATAGACCAAGGGGCAGGAGGAAGGGAGCCTCTGCCTGCACCATGGTGCATTCCAAACAACATTAAAGGGAACCAGAGACGAAGCACCCTTGTGTATTTTACCATGTATATCAGTAAGAACATTAGAGAAAACACTTACCATGCTCTCTGTTTCCTCCTCACTGCTAAAAGTGTCTGTTAACAGCAGTCACAAGAATCCCAGACTGAGCAATTAAATCTGGCTTTGCTGGGAATGATTATAGCTGAGTCATTATAGCAAAGCCACAAGGGGGCAGGCTTGGGCTTGAAATAACACCACAGAATACAGACTTAGCTATAATCTTTCTGTAGCAAAGCTAGACGGAGCAGCCTGACTTCTCAGTCGGGGATTCTTATCAGACGTGATAACAGTCAGATTACACAGAGAACAATGAAACAAAGGGCAGATTAGGTGTTTACTGTCATGTTCCCACTGATTTATAAGGTAAAATACAAGAGGGTGCTTCATCTCTGGTTCTCTTTAAGTCCAGCAGATCTGCCTACTGTCAACCAGATAAGGTAAGAGCTTTTATTGATGCTCCAATACAAAAACCAATTCCTACCATTAAAAGTAAGCTAAATCAGCTATACACCCTACATCACAGCCGGCTGTTTGACACGCACTTTAGCATTCCACACACTCAAATCACAATCTCTGCTATACTGATTACTCCTGGGAGTTAATTGGAAGCTGGCCAGCAATAGGTGTCCTATCCAGTTATCGACTGTAATCACAGTATCTGTGGATTATGGATGAAATAGTAATAAGGGTGTCACTCCAGTCTTGTGTGACCACGATATGTAAAACTTTAGAATCAGTCACAGCGGGATTAAATTCACTTGGGGTTATAATTAATGTAACTGGAGCCTGGTGGGCTCTCACCACCTCTTTGGGTTACCTCCACCTGCCGGTCCACTCCTGCCACTAGTGGCTCCACAGTGGCTTTAGGCTCTCTCAGGCTGGGCTCACTCCAGTCGCAAGCGGCCTGTTGGTCACCGCCTCAAACTCTGGAGCCTTCCAGGATAAGTCCTGTTTTGTACCAGACACGGTACAGCAGTGCATCAAGTGTTTTCAGGCTCCCTCTATCGCCCACTGTCTCACGCTTTTGTGTACTGTCTATGCTGGATCAATGTGTTCGCTGTCCCCTGCATACTATCAAATCGGTGTCATTGTGATGACGTCACACTAAATGTATCGCCCACTCACCAGATTTTATTTATTGCTTGTGACCGTTACTTGTGCATACTTGCTTCATTATCACAGCAGAGGCAGAGTATGCACAAGTGACAGCCACAAGCAATAAACGGGAGCGCATTATTACGCCGCCCCAACACCTGACGAAACCCGGTGAGCGGGCGATACATGTAGTGTGACGTATGCTAACACGTGATGTCCTCTCGTTCATGCTGATTTGATGGTATGCAGGGAACAGCCGAACATGCTGAGCCAGCGTAGGCAGTGCGAGTCAGCGGGAGATAGAGGGATTCTGAAAACACTTGACACACTGCTGCACCGTGTCTGGTGCAAAACGGGAATTATGCTATAAGGCTCTGGACTTTTAGACGGTGACCAACAGGGACGCTTGAGACTGAAGCGAAGCCGGCCTAAAAGAGATAAGCCACTGTGGAGCCGTAGCAGGAGTGGACCAGTAGGTGGAGCAAACCCAAGGAGGTGGTGAGAGCCCACCAGGCACCAGTTACATTAATTATAACCCCAATTGAACTGTCTTAATCCCACTGTGAATGATTTTAAAGTTTTGTTCATCATGGTCACGCAAGACTGGAGTGACCCCTTTATTACTAATGCATCCATAATCCACAGATACTGCGATTACAGTTGATACCAGTAGATTGGACTAGACTAGATTGCTGACCAGCTTTCAATTAAGTCGTGTGAGTAATTAGTATTGCAGAGACAGTGATTTGAGTGTTTGGAACGCTAGAGTGCGTGTCACACAACTGGCTGTGATGTAGGGTGTATAGCTGATGTAATACATGCAAGGTAGCTTACTTTTAATTGGAGGGATTGTTTTTTGTATTGGAGCATCAATAAGTGTGATATGTTTTAGCAGACATTATTGGTAATTTTATTACTTTTGTGTTGTGTGCTAACCACTGATTGGCTCCCCTTTTTTGAGTAAACATAATTAATTATAGCCTGAGCGCTTGATATTGTAGTTATTGAAGGTAAGAGCTTTAACCCTCTGCTGTCTTGGCTCCTGGTCACCCCTTTCCGCTGTCATCATCACTCCGTCACCCCTTTTCCCTGCTCGCTGCCCCTTCTCGCCATTGTCGCCGCTTGTCACCTCTTTTTGCTATTTGTCACCACTGTCGTCATCTCTCGTAAACCCTTCTTGCTGTTCCTCAAGCCTCCCTGCTGTTGCCATTTTTCACCCTTTCCCACCGTTGTAGCTACTCTTCACACCTTCTTGCTATTGTCCCCACTCGTCACCACTTCTTGCTGTTGCTGCTGCCTTTCACCCATTTTTGCCACAGTGGCCCCTCGTCAGCCCTTCTTGCTGTTGTCGCCACTCGTCACCCTTCTCCCTGTGGTCAGTGCTATTCTTCCCTTCCCACTGCTTGTCTCTGTTCTTCACCCTTAAGGTGCCCATACACTCGTCAGATTGGCAGCAGATAGATAAGAAATGCATCTGATGATCTATCTGATGCGTTTTTAGAACATTTTTTACCAGGATAGAATTCCAATAGATTTCAGTTTGAAATCTATTGAAATTCGATCCGATGGCATTTTTTTGCCATCAGATTTCCATTAAGGCCGATGCAAACTGATAAGCAATCTCATCAGATCGACCTAAATTTTCCACCCTGCAAGTTCGATGGAAATCCATCGAAATCGGCCGTCGATCGGTTGATTGGCCAACCGATTTGCAATCGATCGGGATCGATCGGTCGGCCAGAAAATCGGCTGAGTGTATGGGCTGCTTTACCCTTTGTGATTGCTGCTCGTAACCTCACCCAGTGCCTACTACTACAATCTTACAATCTACCTATCACTACCTGCCGACCACTACACTCTACCTATCACTACCTCCCAGCCACTACATTCTACCTATCACTACATTCTACCTATCACTACCTGCCAGCTACTACAATCCGGAGCAGTGCTTTGCTGCAGCGCAACTAGATTTGGGCACTGCCATAGACTATAATGGGAATCGGTCTATGGCGGCGCTCAGTGAGTAACATCGGTGCCGTCAGGAGACGGAGCCAAAGTTGCTTAAAAAAACACAATAATTCGGTCTCTAGCAATCGCTGGAAACCGAATTATATCATTCCCCCACTATACATGGTGGCCTGGAGGGGGAATGTAATTAACACGGCCCGGACTTGTGCAGAATCAGGATCAGCCATATAACAGCTGTATCCTGCGCCCAAGTCTACTGGCGCAGTTTTTATATGTATGCCTACAATCTACCTATCACTACCTACCAGCCACTACAATCTACCTATCACTACCTGCCGACCACTACAATCTACCCATCACTACCTCCCAACCACTATAATCTACCTATCACTACCTGCCAGCCACTACAATCTACCTATCACTACCTGCCGACCACTACAATCTACCCATCACTACCTCCCAACCACTATAATCTACCTATCGCTACCTGCCAGCCACTACAATCTGCCTATCACTACCTGCCAGCCACTACAATCTACCTATCACTACCTCCCAGCCACTACAATCTACCTATCACTACCTGTCGACCACTACAATCTGCCTATCTCTACCTCCCAGCCACTACAATCTACCTATCTCTACCTATCTCTACCTCCCAGCCACTACAATCTACCTATCACTACCTGCCAGCCACTACAATCTACCTATCACTACCTCCCAGACACTACAATCTGCCTATTACTACCTGCCGACCACTACAATCTACCCATCACTACCTCCCAACCACTATAATCTACCTATCACTACCTGCCAGCCACTACAATCTACCTATCTCAACCTGTCGACCACTACAGTCTACCTATCACTACCTCCCAGCCACTACAATCTACCTATCGCTACCTGCCGACCACTACAATCTGCCTATCACTACCTCCCAGCCACTACAATCTACCTATCGCTACCTGCCGACCACTACAATCTGCCTATCACTACTTGCCAGCCACTGCAATCTACCTATCGCTACCTCCCAACCACTACAATCTACCTATCACTACCTGCCGACCACTACAATCTACCTATCACTAAAACATATTGGTTGGCAGTTGATTGCGCATAGATTTAATGGCATACTGCTAAACGATATTTAATGCAATCAGAAGGGCTCAATTGTATCCACCTCAGCAAGTGTCATGAGGTGTCGGTTCTGGAAGCAGGAGATTTGGGCGCATGAGACAAGTGGACAAAAAGGGCGCCCCCTTCACTCCCATTATAAATATCGTTTAATGGGCGCCGAACAGGGAAAAAAAGGCGCCGGAGATTATTAACGTTTTACAAACGGCGCCCGGAGATTTTTAAGGTTTTATAACTATGTTTGTGATGATTTAACCTTACAAAACGAGCCCGTGACGAATAACGTTTATAAAGATACTAAATCACTATTTCTAAAACATTAATAAAACATTATTATCCACCCCAAAAAATTATTTACATTTTTTTATTTACATTTTTTATTTATTAATGTTTGTAAAACATTATTATCCATAGGGGGTCTTAGGTTTAGGCACCACCAGGGGGGTCTTAGGTTTAGGCACCAACAGGGGGGTCTTAGGTTTAGGCACCAACAGGGGGGTCTTAGGTTTAGGCACCAACAGGGGGGTCTTAGGTTTAGGCACCACCAGGGGGGTCTTAGGTTTAGGCACCACCAGGGGGGTCTTAGGTTTAGGCACCACCAGGGGGGTCTTAGGTTTAGGCACCACCAGGGGGGTCTTAGGTTTAGGCACCACCAGGGGGGTCTTAGGTTTAGGCACCACCAGGGGGGTCTTAGGTTTAGGCACCACCAGGGGGGGTCTTAGGTTTAGACACCACCAGGGGGGGTCTTAGGTTTAGGCACCACCAGGGGGGGTCTTAGGTTTAGGCACCACCAGGGAGGGGTCTTAGGTTTAGGCACCAACAGGGGGTCTAGGGGTTAGGGATAGGTACAGGGAGGGTTTTTAATAAACGTAAATATAAGTTTCAGTTTAGAAACAGGGAAGATTAACGTTTTAAGAATTGCCGATCTCATACACATTATTTAATGATTTATAAATTCTTAAAACACTATTTGTAAACGAAATTCTACACAATATTTCTATAAACGATAATACTGCTTATCTTTTACACCACGCGCCCTTTTTTCCCGACGCCCTTTTTTGATGTACGCGTCGGTTCTTGCCAGTGAAATTGAGACATGCTGCATTACAGAGATGCCTGTAGCCATTTCTTGTATAAAATAAAAATCCTGTTGAGGATTTGAATATTCCATAGCTTTTGGATATTCCATAGCTTATCAAGAGGTAATTGCCGATTGCGTGAGGCGTTGATTGCCACTGAAGTGAATTTTCTCAGGTTATATGAATGCTCATTGTCTGGCTTATATCTGTGGGCGATTAATGGGGACAGCCGTGTCAATGCATGCTTTTGTCAGGTAATGCAATTACTGTACGGATTCTTTATTTCACGAAGATGGAACTTATTAAGCCCTGTTCAAACTTGTTTTACCATTCAAGCATCACATTACGCTTTTCCTCCACCTATCTTTTGATTCATTTAATACATTTAACTAGCTCCTTGTCTTAATGATTTATGACATTTTGTGTAGCACAGAATTTCATCTTTTGTATCTGAAACTTCTGCTTTATGTCCCTAGCACAGATGTGTTGTCTAAAATCTTTCAGTCTTTTTATACGTTGCCATGTTCATATTTGAAGCTGCTTTATGTCTTATGGGTCTCTGAGAGATGTGATGAGATGGACACTTTACAGTAATAAGAAATTTACCTTTCTATTTTTCTGATATCTAGTTAACTCGTAATTGATGCTTTCGCATTATTTTTTTATAGGACCACTATCATGAAAATCATAACATTTTAAATACGTGTAAACAAACACAAATAATAATTATGCTTCTTCCAGAGTAAAATGAGCCATAAATTACCTTTTTCCTATGTTCTGGTCACTTACAGAAGGTAGTAGAAATCTGAAAGAACCGACAGGTTTTGGACTAGACCATCTCCTCATGGGGGATTCTCAGCAAAGCTTTATTAAGATATTCCCTGAAAAGGATTGGTACAATAATGCTTGCCAGCCTCCCTGCACATTTTTTTGGCATTGGACAGAGCAACTGTTATTCACTAAGTGCTTTTAAACTAAACAAAACTCTGAGAATTCCTCATAAGGAGATGGGCTAGTCCAAAACCTGTTTCTGTCAGCTTTCTACTACCTACTGTAAGTGACAGCAACATAGGAGAAAAGTAATGTATTGCTCCTTTTACTCTAGAGGAAACCTACTTCTAATTTGTATTTGTTTACATGTAAATCGAATTTTACGATTTTTGCTATAGTGGTCCTTTAAAAACAACCCTATTGATAAATTGTAAAATATAAAATGTAGGTTTCTCCCAGAGTAAAATATACTATGTTATTTTTTCCTACGTCACTGTCCCTTACAGCAGGTAGTGAAAATCTAGGTTTTGGGCTTGTCCATCTTCTCATGAGGGAATTCTCAGGTATTTATTTACAAGAGCACTTCTTAAACAGTTGCATAGTCCAGCAGCCAAAATAGTTTGCACGTAATTAGGAAGGCCAGCATTTTTGTAAACTGTATATTCTTTCCGGGTAGTGCATTTTAATAGAATAAAGGGACTATTGAGAATGCCCCCATGAGGAGGTAAACTAGTCTAACATTTTTCAGTAAAAAATGTATTCTGCCAAGATGAAAGTGATGGTGTTTGTGCCTGTGCATAATACATATTTAGGAGTTGATCTGCTTAAGTTGGAGAATGAAGAACTTAAAGATGAGCGTAGTGAAGTTTAGCAGGTGGTCAGTTAAAAATCTATCATAGATTAGTCATTGATGCACCACATTGCAGCACTCTTCTTCTGATCAGCCAAACTAGTGTCCCACTAGTTGTGTATTCTTGGATGCAGTATGTAATTATGGGACAGACTTTACCAAAACGAGCACAAGGAACGTTGGAGCCAAAACCTTTGCAAATATGCACTAGTTAATTGGTTGAAAAGTTGTGATTGTACAGTTTTGCCGCAAATTTACTGTGCTTTAAATTCAAGTTAATTGATCTTTTTTTAAAAAAAAAACAAAAACGATCCAAAAAGTGCTTTGAGATGTGACTGGGCCCTAAGGCCCCGTTCACACTGCATGCGTTGCCGTCCGGATTTCGGCAACGCGTGCAGGAGGCCAACACGCACGACATCAGACTGCACTCTCTGATGTTCACACTACATGCGTTCCGGACCAGTGCAGTCCGGGAACGCATGCTGCACGCATTTTTTTTACCAAAGCGTTCAGCTAACTCTTCCACGCAACGCATAGAAACGCAGATGGCGTGCGCTAGTACGTGTTGCGTTCCGAGCGCACGGCTATCTGCGTTACATGATGTGAACGTGGCCTTAAACGCACTTAACATTTTCCGGGTATCTATTTTTCTGATCTATTCCCAGCTGATCACCAGACAGGTATTTCCCCCAAAATTATATGAACGATTCACTGCCTGTCAAATTTTGAGCATCATTTATTGCTCAAAAGTCTGAATGGAGAGGTTGGAAAATCTCTGTGAAGGGGGTCAGGGCAGGAGTGGTGAGTGAGGGATGTAAATCTACCACATAACCTATACTACTTTGTACTTTGAAATCTGATCTTGCTGTGCTCACATGTTTACAAAGCAAGCTTGGTAGAGCAGATTCTAGGAGAAAAAGGGGTAAGGGAGGAAGTGACATCATTATTGGCATCAGTCAGAGGGAACCAAAATGGCAAATGCCAGGAACCGTATTCTCTTTATTTACAATATAAAATTAACTGAAATCTAAACTTGGACAATACAATACATCTGTTATTTATCCACTTAAAGTGGACCCAAGTTAAAAATACAAGATTTCAGAAATAAAATCTATTTTCTAAATTATAATAAATAGCAGCATTTTTTCAGCTGCATGATGACAAATATAAAATATTTAACATTTATTGGAGGAACCCCTCCCTTCCTTTCATATTGCCGGGACAGAATCCGGCAAACTGGTGGAGTAGGAGGTGTCCTGCAAAGGAGGAATTGCTAATGGCTGACACCTGTATAACCCTAGTTATGGAAAGAGAAGGGTGAAAAGCATGCACTGAAATGCTCATAGGCTTGAAGGAGTGTTTATTTGTCTTTGTATGTGTCAGAGTGGTGCAACTAAATATTTTGAATTAAAAAAAGGTTTGGTTTGGTTCCGCTTTAAGGACCGCGGTGTTAAACTCTCCTAGTGACCAGGCCATTTTTTATTTTTTTTTCCTAAATGGTCCACTGCAGCTTTAAGGCCTCGCTGCAGGGCCGCACAACTCAGCACACAAATGATTCCCCCTCCTCACCAACAGAGCTTTCTGCTGGTAGGATCTGATCCCTGCCGGCGTGTTTTTTATTTTTATTTGTTGTTTTTTAATAAAAAAAAATTTTATTTTATAAAATCCCCGCCCTCCCTCCCCCCGCTAGCCAATGACAGTGATCGGCTTTCATAGGCATCAGCCTATAACAGCGGATCGCTTTTGTGCCTCGGATGACACGGCTGTCCCCAGTACAGCGCTGCCTTAGATCACAAAGCTGTACAGTCTTATTAGATGGCGGTTTCGCTGTCTAACAGTGTCCGAGCAGCGGAGGTCCGTCATTCCAGTGGGGATGCACCCGCGATCTTCTGCAATCCCCGCCCCTAACACTTCACGAGGATCTGTGTGGAGTGGTCCTGGGGCTGCCGCCGCGTTCACACCAATCGGCGTGAAGCGGTCGGCAAGGGGTTTAGTAGAACAATTATTCATCTTATACATGTGGTTTTTTTTTTTTCTTGGCATAGTATGGCTGTCCATGCTGATTTAAAGGTCTAGAGACTTCTGTACACATGCCGGATTCTCAGCCAAGAAAGTCACAAACTACTGTCTCATTCGAGTTCAGTGTAGCGAGTGTAGCGAGTGTGTGAGGCTTAAAGCCCCATCTACACGATATGATTCTTTGTGCGATTCTATTACGATTCTATTTACGATCCGACTAAATCCGACATGTCCGATCGGGATTCGATTTATCATTGCTAAACAATTGCAAATCGAATTGGATCGTAAATAGAATCGTAATCGAATCGCACAAAGAATCGTATCGTGTAGATTGGGCTTTAGACTCCATGTACATAACTGTCCATGTCTATAGATGGGGCTAGGGCCGCTCCTGCATAAGGCCTGGTGCACACCAAAAACCGCTAGCAGATCCGCAAAATGCTAGCAGATTTTGAAACGCTTTTTCTTCTTTTTCTGTAGCGTTTCAGCTAGCATTTTGCGGTTTTGTGAAGCGTTTTTGGTGTAGTAGATTTCATGTATTGTTACAGTAAAGCTGTTACTGAACAGCTACTGTAACAAAAAACGCCTGGCAAACCGCTCTGAAGTGCCGTTTTTCCTATACTTAACATTGAGGCAGAAACGCATCCGAAATCCAAAATCTGCAGCAGCCCGGGAGTATACGTTTCTGCAAAACGCCTCCCGCTCTGGTGTGCACCAGCCCATTGAAATACATTACCCTAGCGGATCCGCACCCGCAAGCGGATCGCAAACCGCAGCAGAACTGCTCTGGTGTGCACTAGGCCTTAGTGGCTCCTTGCTACTGCACAGGCATGGCCATATGGCTGCGCTTGTGCACGAAGAGGCACGGGGCTTGGAGATTCTAGAGTAGGGATAATCAATGAGATGCAGATTTTTATGCAAATGTATGCAGTTTGAAAATTGACCAATCAATTTAAACCCGGGTTTAAATTGGTCCATATATTTGCATGAGAATTTGCATATTTTTGATCATCCCTATTCCAGAGGGTCCTGGGCAAGGATAGTAGGGGTTAATAGGACACGGGAAGTGTATGGAGGCTCTAGAAGCTTCCCTCTTCCTAGTAAGTATCTGTTTTTGCTTCCAGGTTTCACCTCTGGTTTCCTTTTAACTGTCTTTGTATGCATTGCATTTATTCACTGTGTTATATTTATACAGGACATGGATGTGGCAGTATGGAGAGAAGAGACCAGTGTTTGATGTTCTGGGAACAGATGGAAATTACATGAACCCTGTCCTTTCAGCAGTTTATTTATTTTTCACTATGATTATTGTTTTACAGGTAATTTTCAACCCCCAAAATAATTTTATGTCTATTGTTTACCTAGATTTTCGATTTTTCTTACATATTGCATTGTGATCACCAAGTATGACTGTGTAAACACAAACAAACTAAATGGAAATGAATATTAAAGCAAGTCTTCTGGCAAACTACTAGATATTAAAACTTACATGTGAAATATTTTCATATCCTCACACTACTGTTCCATCCTCTGGTGAGTAAGCACATTGCAGGAGGACTGCAGTCTTGCTATCCTATCTGCACAGCATTACAGTTCAGCATAAGAATTACAAGCCTTTATGAAGGCAAACAAGTACAAGTAATCTTACTTTTATTTGCTTAACCGTTCCACTACCACCAGTACAACCACCTTGCAATACCAGACCTTTTTTGTTTTTAGTTGTATGACACTTTCAAAACTTAATTAGCATCCTTTATTTTAAAGGGAACCTTAACTGAGCGGGGTATGTATGTTTCCTTTTTAAACAATACCAGTTGCTTGTCAGTCCTTCTGCAGTAGTGGCTGAATCAAAGTCCAGAAGCGAGTCAGCACCGTCTTAAGTAGAAATATAGCTCTTTTATTGATAAAAATAGAACAGCATGATGTCAAGCATCCATCAGCAGCGACAGCTCCGCTGTTTCGGGCACGCAGCCCTTCCTCAAGCTAGGAAGCAAAATCATCACACTGAAAAATTCAGCATTTCTTAAATAGTATCCACATTAATGAGCTCACACTCGTCCGGCCAATCAGAGGAAGGCAGGGACTGGCGGACCTGACAGGGAACTAATCCCTTACTATGCAAATTGGAGTACTATCGTACCACCCCCAGACATCAGCCTACACCAACCCACCTAATCAGCGGGGAAATCATTACCATGTAGCGGAACGCTCAGGATCCCGGAACCACGCCGCACCACACGCTGACATCCGCCGCGTCATTGATGACGCGGCCATAAACGTGGGCATATTCAATCAATGACCAAGGCGCGTCGCAAACCAATGCGAACGCGCCACGTCATCCCAGTCAGGCACGTCACCAGCTGCACCGGGCGATCCGCCCCCGCTATCATGTGGCCTCCTGAAAATAAACACTGTACCCATGGTAACCGCAACGCATTGTTGCGGAGCTTGAATCAGCCAGTAGAGCAGCCCAATCCAGGGATCCCCAGCGCTCCCCCACACCGCAACAATCGTATTACAGCCCTGGATCAATTTAACTTGCCAGTCTCCACCTAGCTCCTCATCGCCGGCCCGAACATTCTGAAAGATAAAGTAAGAAACACAAGATTAAAATGCATCAGCTCCTCACAAAACACAATACAGCACAGATCTATATGCACCCTGACAGTTCATATTCTTTGTTTAATCCTCCTCTACCAAAAGTACCTAACCTCCTGATCCACATGGCCTCCTTCCTCAATAGCAGTTTATGCCGATCCCCCCTCTTTACACTTAGGGGGGCATTATCAATAACCTGAACCCTCAGTTGTGAGACTGCATGTCTACACTCCCTGAAATGACACGCCACTGCGTGGTCAGAACTCTCCCCTCTAATGGCCGATTTATGCGATGAAATGCGATCCCGAAGTGGCTGTGTGGTCTTACCCACATAGCCCAGGCCACATGGGCACTTAATCAAATATACAACAAATGTTGAATCGCAGCTAAAATAGCCCCTAGTGAAGAATTTCTTCCCACTAGAGGGATGTGTAAACATGTCACCCCTTGCCACACTGCCACACATGTGGCAGTGCAAACAAGGGAAAGTCCCATTTCTGGGAACTCCTATCCTTTCAACCGCAGATGTGTGTACCACCTTATCTCTAATCCGTGGCGGCCGTCGGAAGGACATCAGTGGCGGATACCTGAATTCCTGTACTGAGGGAAAAGATTCCTTTAGTATTCTCCAATGTTTATTAATAATCTTATTAATCTGATAGCTCTGACTATTGTAGGTACTAACAAATGCTAGTCTAGGCACCTTAGGTCTATTCTTGGTCCTGGTGCTATCTTTATTATCTAACAAAGTACTGGGATACCCTCTCTTTCTGAACTTATCTCTCATCTGTTCCAACCTACTCTCACGTTTTACAGGATCCGCCACCAATCTCCCAACACGCATCAACTGTCCCGTTGGAATATTATTTTTAATATGTTGCGGGTGAAAACTCTGGAATTCCAGTATGGAGTTCCTATCTGTGGGTTTAGTGTATAGGTCAGTGAGCAATTTGTCACCCACCCTATACACCCATGTATCCAAAAAAGAGACACCTGTGGCATCCACATGTGCGGTCAAAGCAATCTGGGGACACTTACCCTTAAGTTCAAAAATAAATTGCTCAAGAGACGAACGCGGCCCCGCCCAAATGCAAAAGACATCATCGATATATCTCCACCAGCATTTAGCATGCTGGTGGAACAAGGGACTAGTATACACGAAGCTTTCTTCGTATTGTCCCATGAATAAGTTTGCATAGGACGGGGCCACGTTCGAACCCATTGCGGTCCCTCTACGCTGCGCATAGAATGTCCCATCAAAATAAAAATAGTTTTCTCGTAGTACTATCTGTAACAGTTGGACAACAAATTTTCTCTGTTCACTAGTCAGATCAGAGTGTAACATAAGGAACCATTCCACAGCCTCTACACCCCCATCATGAGGGATGGAGGTGTAGAGGCTTTCCACATCCAGAGTAACCAACACACAATCTGTGTCTAATGCACTTAAATTGTTTAATTTCTCTTTGAACATCTTTGTATCTCGTAAATATGAATCTAGTGAGAGAACCATTGGTTGTAAAATCCTATCAACAAATTGTGCTAAAAAGACAATAACTGAATTAATACCCGATACTATGGGCCTACCAGGTGGTGCCTCCAAACTTTTGTGTATCTTTGGGAGAGTATATAACATGGGGGTTACTGGATGATCCTTCACTAAAAACTTAGCACATTCCTCATCAATGATACCTCGTTGTAAACCCCCTTCAACCACCTGTTTAATCAGCCCCTGTATCCTAAACAAGGGATCAATTTCCAATTTCTCATATACCCCTATTTGTGCCAATTGTTGTAAGATTTCTTGGCGATAATAGTCACTGTTTAACACCACCACTGCACCTCCCTTATCCGCAGGGCGTATAACAATCTGTTCATTATTTTGTAGAGACTTGAGTGCCTCTCTTTCTCCTTTAGTACGATTAGACATAATTTTTGGTGGATGTCTGTTTAAATTTTCTTCCAATTGACTCAAGTCTTGTTTGACCTTAGAGATGAACAGATCTATAGTGGGGTGACTTGGAGGGGTAAAAGTACTTTTGTTCCGTAGTCCCAAAGGTTTTAAGGACAATTCAGTTAACTCCTCTGTGGTGTGCAATCCAGGCCACCTTGGTACACAGGTGAAGTACTGTTTCAATTTAATTGATCTAAAAAAAACAAACAGATCTAGATCCAGTTGAAAAAAATCTGGACCATTTGTAGGACAAAAGCCCAACCCTTGATTAAGTACTCTGGTTTCATCTACAGTAAGTATGTGACTTGACAAATTAACAACTAGTTGGCTTTGTGGTTCCTCTGACGTAGATTCATCTTGCCTGATAGATTTATGTTCTTCAAATGTTTGTCTTTGTTTTTGCTTTTTCCGCTGGTATCTCCTACCTCCTCTCCTTCTGTGTCTTGTGACGACTGAGAGGAAGTGTCCTTGGGGGTCACTAAAAAATCTGAAGAGCCACTCTCTCCATCTCCTTGTGGCTTTGGTTTCTTACCCCTTTTAAAAGGATTACGCCCTCTTCTCCTTGGGTTATACCCCTCTCTTTGCCAAGTATAGACATATCCATTTGTATAGTCCATCACATCCCGATGAAATTTTGCTCTTTTGGTATCTTCCACCCCTGTGCGGTATTTCTCTAATTTAACCTCAAGATCGTCAAAGTATGACTGTCCAGCGGCTGGTGACAATAGTCTATTCAACTCTTTTGTGATTGATGAAGATTACATCAATCACAAAAGAGTTGAATAGACTATTGTCACCAGCCGCTGGACAGTCATACTTTGACGATCTTGAGGTTAAATTAGAGAAATACCGCACAGGGGTGGAAGATACCAAAAGAGCAAAATTTCATCGGGATGTGATGGACTATACAAATGGATATGTCTATACTTGGCAAAGAGAGGGGTATAACCCAAGGAGAAGAGGGCGTAATCCTCCTTTTAAAAGGGGTAAGAAACCAAAGCCACAAGGAGATGGAGAGAGTGGCTCTTCAGATTTTTTAGTGACCCCCAAGGACACTTCCTCTCAGTCGTCACAAGACACAGAAGGAGAGGAGGTAGGAGATACCAGCGGAAAAAGCAAAAACAAAGACAAACATTTGAAGAACAAAAATCCATCAGGCAAGATGAATCTACGTCAGAGGAACCACAAAGCCAACTAGTTGTTAATTTGTCAAGTCACATACTTACTGTAGATGAAACCAGAGTACTTAATCAAGGGTTGGGCTTTTGTCCTACAAATGGTCCAGATTTTTTTCAACTGGATCTAGATCTGTTTGGTTTTTTTAGATCAATTAAATTGAAACAGTACTTCACCTGTGTACCAAGGTGGCCTGGATTGCACACCACAGAGGAGTTAACTGAATTGTCCTTAAAACCTTTGGGACTACGGAACAAAAGTACTTTTACCCCTCCAAGTCACCCCACTATAGATCTGTTCATCTCTAAGGTCAAACAAGACTTGAGTCAATTGGAAGAAAATTTAAACAGACATCCACCAAAAATTATGTCTAATCTTACTAAAGGAGAAAGAGAGGCACTCAAGTCTCTACAAAATAATGAACAGATTGTTATACGCCCTGCGGATAAGGGAGGTGCAGTGGTGGTGTTAAACAGTGACTATTATCGCCAAGAAATCTTACAACAATTGGCACAAATAGGGGTATATGAGAAATTGGAAATTGATCCCTTGTTTAGGATACAGGGGCTGATTAAACAGGTGGTTGAAGGGGGTTTACAACGAGGTATCATTGATGAGGAATGTGCTAAGTTTTTAGTGAAGGATCATCCAGTAACCCCCATGTTATATACTCTCCCAAAGATACACAAAAGTTTGGAGGCACCACCTGGTAGGCCCATAGTATCGGGTATTAATTCAGTTTTTGTCTTTTTAGCACAATTTGTTGATAGGATTTTACAACCAATGGTTCTCTCACTAGATTCATATTTACGAGATACAAAGATGTTCAAAGAGAAATTAAACAATTTAAGTGCATTAGACACAGATTGTGTGTTGGTTACTCTGGATGTGGAAAGCCTCTACACCTCCATCCCTCATGATGGGGGTGTAGAGGCTGTGGAATGGTTCCTTATGTTACACTCTGATCTGACTAGTGAACAGAGAAAATTTGTTGTCCAACTGTTACAGATAGTACTACGAGAAAACTATTTTTATTTTGATGGGACATTCTATGCGCAGCGTAGAGGGACCGCAATGGGTTCGAACGTGGCCCCGTCCTATGCAAACTTATTCATGGGACAATACGAAGAAAGCTTCGTGTATACTAGTCCCTTGTTCCACCAGCATGCTAAATGCTGGTGGAGATATATCGATGATGTCTTTTGCATTTGGGCGGGGCCGCGTTCGTCTCTTGAGCAATTTATTTTTGAACTTAAGGGTAAGTGTCCCCAGATTGCTTTGACCGCACATGTGGATGCCACAGGTGTCTCTTTTTTGGATACATGGGTGTATAGGGTGGGTGACAAATTGCTCACTGACCTATACACTAAACCCACAGATAGGAACTCCATACTGGAATTCCAGAGTTTTCACCCGCAACATATTAAAAATAATATTCCAACGGGACAGTTGATGCGTGTTGGGAGATTGGTGGCGGATCCTGTAAAACGTGAGAGTAGGTTGGAACAGATGAGAGATAAGTTCAGAAAGAGAGGGTATCCCAGTACTTTGTTAGATAATAAAGATAGCACTAGGACCAAGAATAGACCTAAGGTGCCTAGACTAGCATTTGTTAGTACCTACAATAGTCAGAGCTATCAGATTAATAAGATTATTAATAAACATTGGAGAATACTAAAGGAATCTTTTCCCTCAGTACAGGAATTCAGGTATCCGCCACTGATGTCCTTCCGACGGCCGCCACGGATTAGAGATAAGGTGGTACACACATCTGCGGTTGAAAGGATAGGAGTTCCCAGAAATGGGACTTTCCCTTGTTTGCACTGCCACATGTGTGGCAGTGTGGCAAGGGGTGACATGTTTACACATCCCTCTAGTGGGAAGAAATTCTTCACTAGGGGCTATTTTAGCTGCGATTCAACATTTGTTGTATATTTGATTAAGTGCCCATGTGGCCTGGGCTATGTGGGTAAGACCACACAGCCACTTCGGGATCGCATTTCATCGCATAAATCGGCCATTAGAGGGGAGAGTTCTGACCACGCAGTGGCGTGTCATTTCAGGGAGTGTAGACATGCAGTCTCACAACTGAGGGTTCAGGTTATTGATAATGCCCCCCTAAGTGTAAAGAGGGGGGATCGGCATAAACTGCTATTGAGGAAGGAGGCCATGTGGATCAGGAGGTTAGGTACTTTTGGTAGAGGGGGATTAAACAAAGAATATGAACTGTCAGGGTGCATATAGATCTGTGCTGTATTGTGTTTTGTGAGGAGCTGATGCATTTTAATCTTGTGTTTCTTACTTTATCTTTCAGAATGTTCGGGCCGGCGATGAGGAGCTAGGTGGAGACTGGCAAGTTAAATTGATCCAGGGCTGTTATACGATTGTTGCGGTGTGGGGGAGCGCTGGGGATCCCTGGATTGGGCTGCTCTACTGGCTGATTCAAGCTCCGCAACAATGCGTTGCGGTTACCATGGGTACAGTGTTTATTTTCAGGAGGCCACATGATAGCGGGGGCGGATCGCCCGGTGCAGCTGGTGACGTGCCTGACTGGGATGACGTGGCGCGTTCGCATTGGTTTGCGACGCGCCTTGGTCATTGATTGAATATGCCCACATGTTTATGGCCGCGTCATCAATGACGCGGCGGATGTCAGCGTGTGGGGCGGCGTGGTTCCGGGATCCTGAGCGTTCCGCTACATGGTAATGATTTCCCCGCTGATTAGGTGGGTTGGTGTAGGCTGATGTCTGGGGGTGGTACGATAGTACTCCAATTTGCATAGTAAGGGATTAGTTCCCTGTCAGGTCCGCCAGTCCCTGCCTTCCTCTGATTGGCCGGACGAGTGTGAGCTCATTAATGTAAATACTATTTAAGAAATGCTGAATTTTTCAGTGTGATGATTTTGCTTCCTAGCTTGAGGAAGGGCTGCGTGCCCGAAACAGCGGAGCTGTCGCTGCTGATGGATGCTTGACATCATGCTGTTCTATTTTTATCAATAAAAGAGCTATATTTCTACTTAAGACGGTGCTGACTCGCTTCTGGACTTTGGCTATAGATGGTCTGATGTGCACAGACCATAGGAGTCATAGCACATCTGAACCTAATCCCCCATTGGTGCTTGCTGCACACTGTGGTAGTGGCTGAATCACACACCTGAAACAAGCATGCAGCCAATCCAGTCTGACTTCAGTCCGAGCACCTGATCTGCATGCTTGTTGAGTGGCTGTGGCTAAAAGTATTTATTTTTTTTTTGGGTCAAAAAAAAAATATGTACTACTAAGGCTGGTTTCACAGTGGGACGTTAAAGTCCCACGTTAAAGCAGCCAGTAACGCAGCCTAACTCACAGCACAGTGCAATCAATTGTGCTGTTCACAGTGCCCATGTTGCGTTACATAGTAACGCAGCACGTTTAAACAAAGTGCTGCATGCTGTACGTTATACTGGGCTAAGCAGCGTTAGACTGCTTGCACATGCTGAGTAATGTTGGAGGAGGAGGTCTCCCCTCCTCCTCCTCCGCAGCCAGCCACATGGCTAATTAATATTCACTGCACTGTGATGACTTGTGGTGGGACTGTAGTGTTGTCCGGATCATGAACAAATCGTTCATTTGATCCGGATCTTTTTTGTGATTTGAATCATCCGGATCATAACAATGAAAGATTCGGTTCACAGTGGATGTCTGTCTGGAAGAAACAGGAACATACAGAATGTACAGTGCAGTGAAAGTCCTGTCCTGCTAGTCATTTCACCCAGTCTGCTTCCCTAGTAAAATGATTCAAATGATTTGGTTCAAAGATCCGGATCTTTTCAATAATCCAATTCAAATGATCCGAATTCTTAAGAAGATCCAGACTTCCTATCACTAACCTGGAGCCGCTGCTTTGAGAGCTGCATAACGCAGCTCAATCTGACGTCCAACTTCAACACCACCATGCGTTGCGTTAGGGGCACGTTATGCGACCTTAACGCCCCCTAAAACACAACGTCTTGGTGTGAAAGTAGCCTAAAGTAACACTTTCGATTAACATGTTTTTTCAAAGCTAGGTACACACAATACAATTTTCTGTCAGATTTACATGCCAGATCGATTTTTTTTTTTCCAACATGTCCGATCTGAATTTTGATCAATTTTCCGATCGATTTCTGTTCACTTTTATTTAAATTGATCATAAAAACGATTGGAAAATCGGATGAAATTTAGATCGGACATGTTGTAAAAAATTTATCTGACAGGTAAATATGCCAGAAAATTGTATCGTGTGTACTTAGCATAACCTGGGATTGAGAGAGTTCCTGAAGTGCTGGTAAATAATGATGTATACATTTCACTTGTTTGTCTCTTTTGTTTACTGTATCAAAATCCTTTCACTCTTATCTGAGGGCAAGCCTGCTCAAATCTGACAGGTGAATGAACCATGAGGGGAGGGGGGAATTCCCTCACAGTACATCTTTTGACCCTGTGTGTGAGGAAACTCTCAGCAGCTGCATGTCTCTGACTGAGCTGACTGCAGAAAGCTGAGGAAATGTAACTTGTTATACACATTTGTAATTGTCTGTGAAACCTGACCACAGCTTTTCATACTTTTTTTGCTTTCAGAGTAAAATACTCTGTAGTCTAATATGCAAAAAAAGCACTGGCTGTGCATAGAAGCAGACACCCTTTTTGCAAATGATTTGTTCCAATAGAGCTAAATCCTAAGCACAATGAATTCAAGCTTTTGCCTCTGATATTTAACATGAAAAGTAGGAAAATGTTTACACAGCTACTCAGACATTATTTGTAAATTGTCATTTTAGAGCACTTGGTTATTAATAGTGTTTCTTTAATAACAAATCCTTATAATAACTGCTACAGTGGTTACCCAGCTTTGATTAGCTTAGTGGAGGTGCAGCACCAATACAACCTACTTCCAGACTTTCATATTTGTGACATCCATTTTCATAGGAATTTAGGTTTATCCATGCTGCAGGGGCTCAGTAATAGAGAGTTTTCATGAAGTTACCTCATTGACTATGTGAAGCACAAACTTTGAGCTTGGGTTTTGCATGCCTAAGGCTCATGACTGTTTAGGTTACAGAATAGAGCTTTGTATAGGTCACCATCACACCAAAAATAGGGTTCCTTGATGGGTGGTCACCCTCTTGAATCTACACTAAGCTTGAATCACCCTCTAAATCTCCACATCCCAGCAAAGAATAAAATACAACACTATGCGGTACTACATTTAAGATGCATTTGCTTAGCAGAGGTGTACACAGGGATGAGTTATCTGTCTGTAACCCTGTTCAACCCCATCAATTTTCTCTCTGGCCACCCCCATTAACAATCCATTCATACCCTGTTCTCAACAGTAGTTTACCAACCTCCATCTATCTGACTCTACCCCATACCCATCAAATTTATATCCACTTCTTCCCCATGTAGTTTTATATTTTAAAGGGACCTTGAGCTCTCGCTAAAAATGAAATAGTGACTTACCTGGGGCTTCCTCCAGCCCACCGTAGGCTGCAAGGTTCCCCCGGCGTCGCCCTGGCTCCTCTCCCGGTCCCAGCTGGCAGCTCCATTATGGGACTACTTCTGCTTAAAATCAACAGGGCTGCTTCCCGCTTCCTCAATTCACTAAATCATGCTGGCCGACTACGCGTCATCATGGTGGGCGTCGTGGGAGTCCTGCGCATGCGTGATTCAATATTAGAGAACCACGCATGAGCAGGACTCACGCCGTCGGCTGGGGTGATGTCATGAATTGAGGAAGCGGGAAGTAGCCCTGACTACTTCAGGCTGAAGTCGTCCCATAACGGGACCGGGAGAGGAGCCAGGAGGACGCTGGGGGACCTTGCGGCCTACGGTGGGCTGAAGGAGGCCCCAGGTATGTCACTATTTCATTTTTAGTGAGTGCTCAGGTTCCTTTTATGCAAATACTGCAGTTCAAAGGAAAAATTAAAACCAAACAAGATAACCATATTGTGTAAAATGTGTAATTACATGTTTTATGTTACTGTAAACGCAGGTCTTCCATAACCTAGAGTATAAAGTATAAATTAGAAGATGATTGTATAGTTTCTTCTGAAGCTTGGACAGGTAACTTGTAATACAAAAACTTTAACAAGACACTAAGGGCCCGTTTTCACTACTGCGGCGCGATTTCAATGGGAAAATCGCGGCAAAAAATCTGCATGCGGATGCGTTGGCATTTCTATGCGGCTTTTCACGCGGAATCGCTCATGGTTTGCACAACGCGATTTTAACCATGTCAATGCCGGCAAGCATTGACATGGGTTTTTAAGCGGAAACGTCGGGAAAACCGCAAGACTAAAATGCTTGCAGTTTTCCTATTTAGTTACATTACCGATGAATCGTGTGCAGCATTTGAATTCTGATGGGTCTGCCATGCAGATTTTTTTCTGCACCACATACCGCACAGAATCTCGCACAAGTGGAAACGGTCCCATCCACTTGTACTGTCTATGCGAATCTGTATAGCATCGCTCTAGTGGAAACGGGCCATGAAACAAGCATGAATGTCCCACTTGTTCCTGCTGTCTGGAATGCATGAGGGCAGACAGTATGCTGTACATCCATTTACACTTTGATTTCTTCCTAAACTATGAAAAAACTACACAGTGGACCAGTAACCAGCTAATATTTCTGAATGCAATGATTGTGGACTGATAGTGTGGGATCTCTCTATCAGTCCACGATCTCCTTAACAGGAAGAGATCATGGCAAACCTCTGAGCTCTGATTGTTTCTGATGCAACCCTTTTCAGGGAAAATTAGAAACTTATAACTGTTCTGTGTGTAGTGGAAAGGGATACCTGGGAGCTCCATTTGTTTTCCGCTGAATAAGCTTTGAACATTGCTCAGGCTCACTACTTCTCAATTTTGTATGTAAACCAATTGGACACAATTCTACCTTTGAGGGATTCATTTCCAACTCAGAATTGTTTGCATCTTTCACGAATGCTTGGACACAGCCCGACTTTTAACATTGTGATGATTCATGCTTGTTTCAAATGGCTATCTAGACTAGATCAGATGTTTAGAGTGACCAAAGGTTAAGGTGTGTACTGGGCCTACTGCCTTAGGTAGATGGGAAGATAATTTGAGGAACAAGTCATTTTTAGTGGCAAAGTAAGTTTTGCTTGGAATAAATTGCTCATTATTAACTAACCTGAGGTGTAAAAACCTAAAACTTTATTTAAACCTTTACCTGACACACTGCCATGCTAGAGACCATATCCGTTTCAGCATGAAATACTAGCTGCTGTCTGCTGATTAGTCCAATTACTGTGTTTACTAATTCTGTAGCTTAGTTTGACCAGAAATATCTTGTTGACTAAACTGTGTATTGTATTTTCAGGTGCTCATTCCAGTATCCCTGTATGTTTCCATTGAAATTGTGAAAATCTGCCAAGTGTATTTTATTCACCAAGACAAAGACCTGTATGATGAAGAAACTGACTCCCGTCTACAGTGCCGAGCACTAAACATCACTGAAGACTTGGGTCAGATACAGTATATATTCTCTGACAAAACTGGAACACTCACTGAGAATAAGATGGTCTTCAGACGGTGCACAGTCTCTGGAATAGAGTATTCTCACGATGCCAATGGTAAAAGAATTTAGTTTTTGACCCAAAAGTCTCGGAAATCTGTATGCTCGTGATTTGGTGTCGCTATTCCCACCTGTACTTGGCAGCTGTATACTTTTTGCACAGATGTCGTGGTGATGTGAATGATTTTTTGCAAAGAGAATTTATCTGGAACAGCTACAGCAAAAATGAAATAATTTTGACTAAACGGCATAATCCCCTACTTATTGGTTACACTATATGGTGGAGAATATCAAAGGGCATACTGTAGCAACATTGGTAAGGATATAATGGCTGCTGTGGTGGCCACACTTTGGGAGTATAGCAACATTGAATGGGCTAGAATGGCTGCCCTGGAGGAGAGTGGCAAGAATGGTAGTGACATAATGGCTGCCCTGGAGGAGAGCAGTGAGGGGTTATAATGGTGGCAGTGGGGTAGAGTGGCAATGGGACATAATTGCTTCCCTGGAGGAGAGTGCTAACAGTGAGTGGCTATAATCAGAATTTGTTTATTTCGCCAAGCACGGGTGGGCTGTGCCCGGAATTGGATTTGGCACATGGACAGGCACAGAGAGTCAAGACAACAGACGAGTAGTACAGGGCAAGAGTAATACAACAGAACATGATTAATACAGCAGGACGTGAGAATACACATTTGTGGTAGGGGTCCAGCAGGGACAGCAGCGTGTGACAGCAGATAACTCTGGCATAGCCTAAAACAACGCAGATAACAAGCAGCCGCAGCCGAGGTTGGATGTTAGTTAGAAATGGGGAAGAGTGGCAGCAGTGCAGAGTCAGAAGAGTTACACTGTTGGAGTATGGCTATCACTGAGGTGAGACAATCTGACTGACAATATCTGCATGTCATTCGGCTTGTTGATATTTGCTCATGCCTGGTAATATTTGTATGTCTGGGCTATCGACTTGTCATTAGTAATAATGTCCTTGTATGACTGAGGTATTGCTATGCCTCATTCTTATTGGGCCCACTCGTGCTATGTTGGCCAGGCCCCATGGTAACTTGATCACACCCCAGTTCTTGCCTCAGTCTTACATACCTTCGATTTTTTTATAACCCAAAATGATCGTTCATAGTGGCTTGAATTAAAAATATGGATTATCCAGGGTTCCCACGATACCAGCCAAGCCATGCTCTTCCCTCCTCTATACATAGAACAGGACAGGTTGTTTGGTAGAGAGTGAAGCAGTGTTTGCACAGTATCCAGTTCTAAACTGTCACCCAAAACAACCAGGAATGATCAGTTTGGCAAACCATTTTTCTAAATGTATAAATTGCTTTAGACATTTACAAAAGGTTGCATAAGACAAAAGGCTTCTGTTTTGGAGCTCAATCTTTGTATTCATAAATCATGGCAGTCTGGTAGCTTAATATAAAGCAATAAACTTACTGTGAACGCACAAGTGTAAAACCAGGTTGATTATTCCAGTTCCACTTCTGTGTGAGCTGTCATTATGGATTACAGTAAATTCTGTGCATACTTATGATAGCAGAAATGCCTGAGGCAGCCTTAAATGATGAAGCTCTTCGTTTCCCCGATCACATTGGGGATGCAATTTGTGGGACAAATGCATAGTAAGCTACCTGAGCATCCCTGCTATCTACAAAACAGAGCCATCTGTGAAAGTAATGTTTCAGCTGTTGGTTCTCTTATGCGCACTCCAGTGCCCCGTGAGATGGGCATCTGTTTTACTTTTCTCTGATTGCCAACGCAGGGCTGTGCTGGCTCAGAGCTTTATTATTAGACATTGCTGCTGCAGCAATAAGTACAGAAGTGCATTAATTTGTCACCCATCTGCCTTCATATCAGCAGCATTTAATTCCCACTAGGAAATATTTCTCCCCACTGTTGATGTATCTTATACAGTATATTAGCAGCACTGGGAAAGATGTACTTTCGTGCTAGGCTCAGTGGTTTATTCTATGAACAGTTATCTATCTCGAATAACCACTGGCCTGTGAATGAGAATACTTTCGTACAGGAAGTGACTGTATGAGTGAAACTCAGAATAGCAATTTGAGTATTGATGTTCCATATCCAAAGTGACATCAGAGTTGGCAGGGTCAGAGTTCACCTGCAGTGAAAACTGAATGTGAGAATGAGAAATAGTTCAAAAAACTTAGGCTGCTGTCCATAATGACCAATAAGAAAACTGTTGAATTGTTGAGTGTTTTGGCACGCAGCTTTCATGTGATCAGTTTCTGCTTTCCAGATAAGTGCCATGTTTGCTTTGAAATGTACATGAACCATATGAGCATTTTTTCAAATAAAATCTGCTATGCAAACCCAACCCCCCCCCACCTTTTTTGTGCTATTTTAGTTTTTTTAATATTCGTAGTACACTTGGTGTGTATTTTTCCATCATTTCTTTTTTTTTCCCCACATAGCACCTTGTTTTTAATGGCTTTCTTTTTTCCTTTTTATCGACTTTAACTCAAACACAATCATAGCAAAGTTCAGCATGCACTACTTTTAGGGGACAAATGAGTTTGCATAAATGTAACAGCAGTGTAAATGGTGTA
Source organism: Hyperolius riggenbachi (assembly GCF_040937935.1). NCBI lineage: Eukaryota > Metazoa > Chordata > Amphibia > Anura > Hyperoliidae > Hyperolius > Hyperolius riggenbachi. The sequence goes on from NC_090647.1 coordinate 219,537,306, forward strand.
CCACGATTTCTATTATTTTGTTAGCGGCGTGACTGGCCAAACATGTATTTCAAAGACCAGGTTGAAATCCATGCAAGCATAGTTTACAAACTAGTCAAACAGTATTAAGACATCACCATTGTGCATGTACCCTCTGGACTTCAGATGTATTATTTAGTAGTATTCTGTGGTTTAAGGACCCTGCAGTTGTGTGAGAACATTGCAGGAGTGGTCCTATTGCGGTTTTAAAACATAGTAATAATATATACTGTATCACTTATCTGCTAAAATTCAATTGGCTGCACAGAGTCTGTAGGGATAGCCACAACCCCACCTCATAAAATACAACAGACTAATAAAATAACTCTTGCATCTGTCCAGTAAATGATGCAACAATTTATAAAAACTTAAAAATTCATCTGTGATCGTACAGCAGTCCTGACTCTCAGGGCCCGTTTCCACTATCACGAATTTGCATGCGTTGCCCGCATGCAAATTCGCATAGCCAGTGCAAGTGGATGGGACGGTTTCCACTTGTGCATTTCCCCGCACGTTTTTCTGTGCAGAAAAAATCTGCAGGGTAGGGCCCTGAGAATTCGCCTGCGTGTGGAATGCAGGCGAATCGCACGCAATGTATTTAATAGGGAAATCGCATGCGTTTTCCCCATGCGTTTTTTGCCGCGATTTCGCATGCGATTTCGCATAGGTACCCATGTTAATTCACACAGGCAGTGACATGGTTAAAATCGCATCACCCTTACCTATGCGAAATTGTGGCAAAAAATGCATGCGGAATCGCACCCGCATGCGATTTGCCTGCGGTGATTCGCCGGCGATTCCGCAACGCTATAGTGGAAACGGGCCCTTAATGTCCTCTACCCAGCAGCCTTACCAGACTATGCAAACATTCCTAATGACAACTGCACAGATTCGTCCACTGGTCAGACTTCCTTATATCGAACACAGATATTCTCCATTTTAAAACCAACACCTTCCTTAAAAAATGCTGCAGATTGCCGCAAACCCCCAAAACCCCCACAAAATCAACGTTGCTCTGTGCGTACATAAAATAATGCACATAGCTGCAATCAAATACTACAGTAAGTGCACATTTTTGTGCACATTATCCAGAAATGTACTTTAAATAGTATTTCAAAATAACCGTACCCATTACAATCCAAGGATAGGAATATGCCCATTGAGGTAAATGAGCAGTGCATTAATATTCTTCACTGTGGGGTTATTGCATAGTGTGCATAATGTCACGACCTAGCTTGCAGGACTTCCAATCCAATGTCTCATCCACACTTAAAGAGAATCTGTACTCTAAAATTCTTACAATATAAAAAGCATACCATTCTATTCATTATGTTCTCCTAAACCCCTATGTGCTGTTTCGGCCACTCCCTGCTGCAATCCTGGCTTGTAATTGCCAGTTTTAGGCAGTGTTTACAAACAAAAGACATGGCATGTGATAGGCTGAGAGGAGGTCAGTCTGTGACTCATGCAGAGTCTGAAGGGGACCTGGAGAGGGTGTGTATAGCTTCTATCCTATTACAAGCAGAGCAGCAGATTCCTGCCTGAGTGCCTGAGCCCGACAAAGCTGTCAGAGGAAAAAAGATTAGATTATATAACAGAGATAATACAGCCACTGTGCAACTAGGAAAGGCTGCAGTAAGACAGACCACATTAGAACAGGTATAGGAACTTACAGGATAGAAGAAATAAGGCTGAAAAATGTGTTAGTCTCTTTAAGGACACATTGTGGAAAGCATGCCAGTAATATTTTTTGGGTTGTGGAAAAAAATGGAGCACCCACAGGACATCAGCACTGCAAGGCCATTTTCCCACTGTACTGCCAATATGGTCTTCCTCCTAGTTAAATGGGCCATACATATAATAATAATAATGGCAGTATTTGTATAGCGCCTTTCTCCTGTCGGACTCAAAGCGCTTGCGAGGCAGCCACTAGAGCGCACTCAGTAGGCAGTAGCAGTGTTAGGGAGTCTTGCCCAATGAACTCCTTACTGAATTACTGGCTTACTGAACAGGCAGAGCCGAGATTCGAACCCAGGTCTCCTGTGTCAGAGGCAGAGCCCTTAACCAGTACACCATCCAGCCACTGCTATATACCTCTGATCACTTCTTCTGTATGCACAGTGACTATTTTATAGATGGCATCACACTCCCAGAATTCCTTGTATGAGGCAGACGAGAAGCAGTGTTCACGTGACAGTCATCTGATAGATGCTATGGGTCAATTTGAATAAATAAAATGTTCTATTTTGCAGCGAAAGAACTAAAAATATTGAAATAGGCAAATATTGTGACGTTAACGCAAACCTGAGGCGAAAACAAACTTATTATATAATGAATTGTTTGCATAGCATGGATCATGACTAGAACATTAGTAGCAAATGTTTTTATTTTCAGTTTATAGCTTTTCTTTGTAACATTGCATCATGCTGTCACAGTGGCAGTTTAAAAAAAAACACACTTATTTTTTTTTTTAAGCTGTACAGCAAAGAGGAAATTACTCCTTGAACTTCCCTGCAGTAAAACCTTATATCAAGCTGTCTGACTGTTCAGAAAGCAGTACTGCATTGACCCAGTGGGTCGAATAGTTCAGAGAAACGCTTTTGCATTGATAACTAGAGGGGGGGGGGGGGTTAACTCGTCCTGTACTGGAAAACAATGAGACTCTCTTCTTTGCAACTAATGTTCTATTTCTTAGCTATGCTACACATACAGTATAATTCAGATAATAAATGTATGGTCTGCATTAAGTGATATGCTCTCTTTTTTTTACAGCCAAACGTTTAGCTGCCTATCAGGAGTTAGAGTCTGAGGAAGACGATAATGCAACAAAAACAGCCACTCTTCCCAGAAGAGACAGCAACAGTAGCCACCACAGTGTGAAAGTGGTTCATAGGAGTCAGAGTACAAAGACTCACAGGCGAACTGGCAGCAGAGCAGAAGCCATGAAAGCCAGCATCCTTTCCAAGCACACTGCCTTTAGCAGTCCAATGGTAAGGGGTAGTCAATAACGATATGACAGCAAAGGAAAGGTTCACATCCTAAGTTAGCTGTTACCTATAAATGTGCTATAATGTGAAGTGAGAGGCAAATAACTGAACAACCCATTGTAATTAAAATAGACAGGCTAACGTACCTCACTACTGGGTAGAGAAATATATTTCTTATAAATGGCTCCTATATCTTTACCAGCTCGAGAGCAATAACATGAATGGCAAATAAATTCACAGTATTGAAGGCCAATCACTAATTTTGGCCTGCTATTTCAGTGTGTTTTGCAGATGAGACTAAAGATATGTGGTCAACATAAATTGTATGCAGAGTTCATAAAAGGACGGTTCTTACAGGCTTTGTACAACCTTACGAAGTGTTGTCTATATTAATAACTCGTGAGTTTATTTAATCATTCCCTTATGACTACTCTGAAATGTGTTCTGATTAGGATTCCATTAATGTCGGTTAATAGATCTTCCCAGAGCCATTGTTATCTGCATTTTAGCCAACATCTAAACAAAGAATGTCGGTACCACGAATAAACCTCAAATGTGATTTATTGTAACGGTCACTTACATGATAATAAAGGACGCAGACTAAGGTGCAGGTGGGCGAGTGGCAAGGAGTAGTCTCGGAACTGCTCGATGCCAGCCCAGATTGTGAGCAAGCATCATGAGATGCACCCTTGCTTAGCCAAAATATCGAAAGGTCAGTGTTACGCATATCAGTAGGAAGGTTAGTGGTAGCCATTTTGGTAGGAATTTTAGTGTTGGGGAATCGGTACAAGGGTTAGTGTGAGAAGATAGGGTGGGGGGAGGTTATGTTATTGCTTGGGGTGCTACTTTTACGCAGCTGACTTTCTGCTAAACTGTAGCCGAAAGTAGGCTACTGGGTACATATCGTATAGGCACTATATTGTAGAATACCTGTAATACAATATTACCAATAATATTTAATACTATTACCATCAATGTCAGATCACCAAAACTCGCGTGTCTACACAGAATGTATACTTATGGAGAAATCGGTCTCTCCTGCATTTGTTTCAGTGATTTGACGTGACGCTGCAGCTTTAGAATTTGTCTTGTACATCAGACTTTATTGCGGAAACAAAATCTCTTATCTCTTCTTCCATTGCTAGGGCTTCATTATTGCATGGTCTGGCCATTGTATTGTTCTGAATTTTTGAGCTACAATATTATTTTATTATTATTACAGAGTTTACCCATTTTAAAATTGTATCTTTCAAGGAAAAAGATGTCACCCCTGACCCAAAGCTTCTGGAAAAGGTCAGCGATTGCACTAAAGCCTTAAAGATCATGAGAAACCATGAAGACCTCCTCTCCCAGATCACCCCAGAACTTATGGATGTCTTTGACTTTTTTGTTGCTTTGACTATTTGCAATACGGTTGTTGTAACTGCTCCAAATCAGCCTAGACAGAAGGTAATGTGATCAACCAGGATCTTTTTACACTAATTATTTTGTAATCAATCAGTTAAGCCTCATACGCTTATACGAAGACAGTCACTCTGGAGTGTGAGGGAATTGCTTCCTTGGGCTACAGTGCGGCCCGAGGCTCTAGAGAAGCGTCACTAGCCTGCAAGTGGGGGGAGGAGGCACGTGCTGATGCATCAAGGCTGATCAAGCTAGATTTTAGCCAGGGTGCTCTTTATCAGCTGCCTTAGCTGAGATTAATCTAGCATGTGTATGTAGCTTTAGAGTGAAATGTGTTTTATTTGGCCACCATAAATTGCCACTTAAATAGCAATTGACAACTGAGCCACCATATTTATTACCTTTTAAAGGGAACCGGAGGTAAGAGGCATAAGGAGGCTGCCATATTTATTACCTTGTAAAAAATCCCAGTTACCTGGAAGCCCTGTTGATCTTCTGGCATAAGTAGTGTCTATGTCAAAACCCTGGAACAAGCATGGCTAATCCAGTAAAGCATGAGTCAGAGTACCTGAACTGCATATGCTTGTTCAGGGTCTGTGGCTAAAAGTATTAGGGACACATGATCAGGAGGACTGCCAGGCAACTGGTGTTGTTTAAAAGGAAATAATATGGCAGCCTCCATATCCCTCTCACCTCGGGTTCCCTTTAAATAATACCAGTTGCCTGGTGTCCTGCTTATTTTTAATGCATCAGTAGTGGCTGAAAAACACCTGAAACAAGCATGTGGCAAATGCAGTCCAACTTGAGTCAAACATCTGATCTGCTGTTAGGGTCTTTGGCTAAAAGTATTAGAGGCAGAGGTTTAGCAGAACAGCCAGGCAGTTTGCATTGTTTAAAAGGAAATAAATATTTATTTCCTTTTAAACAATGCAAACTGCCCTTTAAATGTTAAACTTCTATAAATATAAGAAAAGGTGGTTCAGATGTTTTGTTTGATAATCCTGAAAATAGTCAAAGAGCTATTGTAGGATTTCAGCAGTTCAAAAGTGTTGTTCGTTGAATTTCATGAAGATAGATGAATGAGCCAATTATGCAGTTCCCAGCTGGTTAGAAAGTATGTAATCACTGAACTTTCTTGTAGGTGGAGGAGTAAGCCACTTGCAGGGATCTCATTGGTTCAGAAATTGTGAAGTTCCATGTGGATACATAAATGAGCCAGCTAGAGGAACCCCTACAATTTATTAACCATAAAGGTCATGGGATCCAGTGTTCATGTCTGCAAAAGTCAGCTGTCAGGCTTTGATTCAAAACTCATTATGTCAGTCAACCTGGAACACCAAGGTTCCTGTGCTTTCCAAGTAATGCAACCCCAGTTCAGGAATGAGCTAAAATGCACTTTTCACGGAAGTGAGTTAAAAGAAGTTTGGATAAAACACACACTTAGCTCAATGACGAATATATGCAAGTCAATGTTTTCTCCTAAAAAGTAAATGGAAACAAACATGTTTTTCTGGCTGTGCCAACAATGCTGATGCCCAGAGTGCTTTCAAGCTCCAAATCTAATTATTTTTGTTGGGAGCTGAATAAACCAGGTTTTCTATTCCACTAATATGGCTGCTTAAAGAGACTCTGAAGTCTCGCTTTTTTTTACCTGCTTTTCTCATATAATCCTTTTCAGCATGAATGCTCCCCTCGGCGGATGGGTGATTTATTGCTGCGTAATAGCCCTGCAACGCTCCGGGGCTCGCAGGGCTTCACTTCCTCAAAGAGGCAGAGCTTTAGGCTGTAGCTCTGCCTCCTCCACAATCAATCTCTGCAGTTCGCCGCCTCTCCCCACCCCTCTGTCGTCTTTCACTGAGAGGGGCGGGGAGGAGGCGGAGGTTCACGGAGATTGTTTACGGAGAGGCTGAGCTGCAGCTCAAAGCTTAGCCTCCCCAGGGCAGCACAATCTGCGACCAGCAAAGTCGTAGAACTTTGCTGGTCTATTACACAGCAATAAAACGCCCATCTGCCGTGGGAATGCGGTGATTCAAGTGGGGCATTCATGCTGAAAAGGATTATTTGAGAAAAGCAGTTAAAACGAGACTTCAGAGTCTCTTTAACAAATCTAACCCCTTAAAGTCGGATCAGCTGATTTTGGCGCGCGGCGCTGAGAGCCGAGCACCGAAACTGGGCACCCCATAGCAGCAATGCTATGCTGCGTGGGGTGCGTAGCGGTAATTTGGGGCTCCGGCGGCTGCCAGACCCCGAATTACATCTCCCTCCGAGTTGCGACAACTCAGAGGGGAAATAGTATTCAACACTGTCTCAGAGTTTAGCGGCATCGGTGAGGGCCGTCGTTCGTCTCTCACCGCGCCGAACTGACCGGCGCCAAATTAATATGCACCCCCTTAAAGTGGACCTGGAACTCAGAAAGTCCTCTCTGCTCTAAAAGATGCACAACAACATAATCTTCGAAGAAAAAACATTTCTTTGTTACAGCTGATCTAAATCCTACAATAAATCTGCAGTGTTTCTACTTCCTGATTCATGGAAGCAGACGTATTATTAACACCTTGTGCTTTCAGATGAGTTTATCTGCCGTGGCAGTCATGTGACACAGGAAGAGATCAAATGACAATTTGTGATTAGACACAAACGAGGGGGAATTAGACAGGCTTAACTCTCTAAATACATACTGTAAAACTGTTAAAGAAACACCAAGCCTTTTCAGTGTTGCTGAGTAGATTTTTATTCTGGAGGTTCACTTTAAGCCTGTGGTCCTTAAAGCTGTATAAAACCCTGACATAATAATCAATAAAAACATGTTTTCCTACTTTTTATATGCCATACGGTTAGCATATTTGCTTTTGTGCATGAGTATTATTCATTTAGAAATTATACGTTTCTAAACTACACTTATTTTACTCTGAGAGCTGACTTTGCATTTTTATTTATAACTGCTTTATTCATCCTCTAACTTAACCAGAAAGCATTTATGCTTGTCCGGCCACTGGTACTATGTGTGCCGTTGTAGTATAGCCAAACTCAGGTGCCCAAATTACTTAGTCACTGCCATCATAGCAAACGCAAATTTAAACTCTACCCTACTGTGGCACCCAATTCAACTGATTTAAGGCTTTGCTGTGTTGCTTTATTACTGTGCTCATTTTCAGAAAAAAATGGCAAGCTTGCAAATTTGCTTCACTGTATTGGATATCAACATATGCTTTTGTGTAAAAGTCCAGCCATCTTTTAAGTCGGCACACTTTTTTTTGTTTTTTTCTTTTAAGGTGAGAGTCCGGTATGAGCTGAAATCTCCTGTTAAAAGCATAGAAGACTTCATCCGCAGGTTTACTCCAAGTAGGCTAACTTCTGGATCAAATAGTAGCAGTTCATCAAGCCTTACCACTAGTAAATCTATGCAAAGACTTGGATCCAGTATGTTGTCATCCTGCTCAGTTGAAGGCAATTTTACAAAGCTTGAAGGAAAACTGTCTGGCTCTCCACAAATAAGTATTAATGGCCAGGGCTCTCTGCATGGTACTAGAGTGACAGGAGATGGACAGGAAGGGGAGCTGCGTTATGAAGCAGAGAGTCCTGATGAAGCTGCTCTTGTATATGCTGCTAAAGCATATCATTTCTCTCTCGTTGGTAGACTGGCTGATCAAGTAACAGTGGAGCTACCTTACTTGGGGAGATTAAACTTTGAACTTTTGCACACCCTGGGTTTTGACTCAGCCAGGAAAAGGATGTCCGTTGTAGTCAGACATCCTCTTACAGATGAAATTGTTGTTTACACTAAAGGAGCGGACTCTGTTGTTCTGGATCTTGCTGAACCATGTTCCAAAGGTAACAAGTGGTGCATGTTCTGTGTCTTTCTCCTATTCTTACACACGCCTATAGTTATGAATATTGTGAAATACGTCTAGCCGCTGTGTCCTACAGAGTTAACACTGGCGCTTTGATTGTCATACTTCATTTGTATTGAGTTTAATAGGTACTCACCTTATTACTGATGTCAGTCTGTCTTCAGTATTTCACTACATGTGTTAATATTGCCTTTCATAACTATAGATGAGGGCTGGGGTTTGAAGGAGATGTAAATTGCTGGCATGGGCAGTTCAGTCAATGCTAGAAGCCTTTTAAATAAAATTTGACGATCATTGCCAATTTTGTGCTTAGTTTTTGGTGAGATCATTAAGCAGCACTCTATCTTTTTCACCTTCAGATATGTCTTAACTTTAAAGGAATACTGTAGGGGGGTCGGGGGAAAATGAGTTGAACTTACCTGGGGCTTCTAATGGTCCCCCGCAGACATCCTGTGCCCGCGCAGCCACTCACCGATGCTCCGGGCCCCGCCTCTGGTTCACTTCTGGAATTTCCGACTTTAAATTCTGAAAACCACTGCGCCTGCGTTGCCGTGTCCTCGCTTCCGCTGATGTCACCAGGCGCGTACTGCGCAGGCCCAATATGGTGCCCGCGCAGTACGCTCCTGGTGACATCAGCGGGATCGAGGACAAGGCAACGCAGGCGCAGTGATTTTTCCGACTTTAAAGTCGGAAATTCCAGAAGTGAACTGGAGGCGGGGCCAGAGCATCGGTGAGTGGCTGCGTTGGCGCTGAACGTCTGGGGGGGACCATTAGAAGCCCCAGGTAAGTTCAACTCATGTTCCTCCTGATCCATTCGAGGACACTATCCACCTCCATCCTCATTAATAATGGAACTTGCCAATGTTTTACAGGATGAATGGTACAAGATTCCCCTGAAAACTATACAGGACCTCTATTTATCCAATCCAAGGAGACTGCAAGCAGCTCTGAATAACAAAGGTAGTCCTACGCTTTCTTCTGTACTCCTGTTACCAATCTGTGATGTACACTGTCTTGGAAGCAGGTATATGAAATCAAGAACAAACTGTGAGCAGTCTATGGATTGGATGAAATGGATTTATTTCAGCAGTGTTGGCTGTTAAAGGATACACAAGGAGACGTGATGAGATAGACGTGTATGTACAGTGCCAAGCATACAAATAACTATTCTGTGTTCCTTTTTTTTTCTTTCTCTGCCTGAAAAAGTTAAACCTCAGGTGTGCAAGTGACAGTTTCTCTCCGGGTCAGACTATAGCGTAACAATCACTGATAAGGAATTACAGCCATAAAACGATTTCCTGGTAGAAAATGACTTCAAAGAGCAGGAAAGCGATAAAAAGGATCAATAGTTCATAGAGTTTAGCTGTATGTGTCATTGAGCATTGAATACTTAAAAAGTGGATTTAAAATTAAACTGTGGGATAGCTAAAAAGTCATTTTTTAGGAGAATCCTAGATACAATGGTTTATCTCAGTTTATTTTTACATTGCATTTCCTTTAAGGGCTGCCTTAGGTGCGACTAGCATATGTACAGGAACTTTCAACGTTACCTAAAGATCAGATGAGTCTCTGGGCTGGTGACATACCTGTACAGCACCAAACTGTTGCCCGAGGGATTGACTCCTGATCCCTGTGGCCGACAGTTTATATAGCTTTATGCCAAGGTGGAAAACCAAGCTGCTTACTGTTGTGGTGGGAATCCCTGGTGCCTCCCAAGTCCTTCGTTGAGACCTTCAGCTATTACACACCGGAGTTCTACTTCCACTGTCTGTCATGTGTCATTTTGTAACTCCAACTTAGTGTGGCTTCTTCGTGGTCCCTGTGGTGTGATCACATGGTGTCTGGTCACCGATCAGGGCCCCCCTTCCATGTCTATATATTTTGGTAATCTTGATTGCAGAGCTCCACATCCACACTTGCCACTTATACCTGCACCTTAAGAAAAGAGGGTAAAGCCAGTCTCTTTTTTTAAGGACTGAGAGAAGCCATGCTTACTTGCTGTTACAAACATGGGAGGGGGATACCTTTTTTTTAGTTTCCTGTACTTGCTGCTTGATCAATGTACATGAATGTCTATCCCCTTATGTCACATGACAGCTCAGTGTACACTTTATGAAACCCATTTAGGACACAGAGTAGGTCAGCATTGGTGAGTGTGATGAAATCCTCTTCTCATGGAGTACAAACTGTGCTGGTCTGGATGACCAAGGACTGCATTTTTTTTGCAGTTCGTATGCAGTTTAACATTAAAGCTCCATAAAAATTGCAACAGCATTTGCATCAAGCCAAAAAAGCCTCTCATTAATATTTTACTAGAGATAGAGGATGTAGTTATGGAAGATTCTTTATCTGGTTATAGGCTCCTTTTACACTGCATCAGTTCCTTCATAACAGACAGTATAATCGCAATGCAATTATATTTCAATGGTACATTCACATCAATTTATGTGCAGCTGCGGCTATATCCACCAGTATAACATGACACGTGTTGCATTTGCCAGAGAACGTGCGCTTTTACAGTGGCAGTGAAGCATACTTTCAATGTGCTGAACTGTACATTTCGCATAACACTTCTGATGCTCAATGCGACTTTCATCAGTGTTCTATTGCGATCGTGATGCAATGGTCCTAGTATGAAAGCTGCCTTAAAGGGGACTTTGATGCTTCCCTTCCATTGAAGGGCCTCCATCGCTATATTTACTTGGTAACTGCCCTGGATTTTATCTGACTACTATGTGGAGATGGGAAGATCTTTTTTTCCACTTTAGGGGCAGTTGAGATGGACGGCTGCTGGCGTCCATCCTCACTGCATAGCATATTGAAATGAGTGATAGACCAAGACAAGAGTCACGGTCTATCATGATTTTCCAAATGGTACATGTAGCTTGTGGTGGTGGTTAGTCTGTCCCCCATAGGCTGAAATGCGTCAGACAATGGATCAAACGCTTTTTTTACACAGTATAAAAAGTCAGCAGGTTGGCCAAGTTGCACCTGCGCCAAGCTATGTCTGTGCTGGCCCACACCGCACTCTTTATTGCATTTCTATATGGTGCAGCTTTTTGTGCATGTGCAGTACATTAAGACTCATGATTGTGAACGCGCAGGACACTCCTGGCAACGGGAGCGCAATCAAGCATGTGTGCACTACCAGGCTAGCGCATGCAGAGTAGTGCGTGACTTGGCCGACCTGCTGACTTCATCAGGCCCTACAGCGGATTGAGGAAGTGGACCAGGGGGACAGCGAGGGACCTACAAGACTAAAGGGACTGGAAGCCCCAGGTAAGTAAAATGGAACATATTACATTTGCCTCAGGTATCCTTTAAGTGTTCTCCCCAGAATTTTTTTCCAGCCGGGTGGCATGAAAAAATAGCCCGGTGGAGAAAAATGAGAGAATGGAAGGCCAGCTCTTTTCTGCAAAACTCTGCTTACAACAAAGGAGGAGGTGAGCCGATGACAGCCGGGTGCTCATCAAAACTAGCAGAGTGGAGCACCTGGCTAAAAAAGCCTGGGGAGAACACTGCTTTAAAGATGTGTAAAAAATAATGTATATATCCATTTGTCCCAACATTTAAAATTGCCTGCAGTGCTCCCTACCTAGGAAGGGGCCACTTTATTCTTTGTGGTTGCTATGTGATGGCTATTAAAGGGACCCCAAGGTGAGAGGCATATGGAGTCTGACATGGTTATTTTCTTTTAAATAATACATATTGCCTGGCTGTCTGCAGGTTCATTAGCCTCTAATGCTTTAAGCCATAGACCCTGAACAAGCATGCAGATCAGATTTCTATGACAAATCTGGCAAGATTAGCTACATGCTTGTTTCAGATGAGTGATTTAGACCCTACTGACCAGAAAGATCAGCAGGACTGCCAGGCAACTGGTATTGTTTAAAAGGTAATAAATATGGCAGCTTCCATAGGTCTCACACCTCCTTTTAAGGTGCATATACATCTTTGATGGATGTTGCCCATCCGGGATCAGGACCCGATCCCATTGGGCGACATCACTGGGCTGCTGACAACGACTTCTATTACTATGCGTAGGGACGCTAGAATGACGCATGCAAGGCATCACGTGGCGGGAGAAGCAATGTAGACCATGCAATTGGCTGCCATGGGGAAGGGGGGGGGGGTTTGAGTTTATTCACCGGGCGGATCCCTTGTGGGTCGGGGGGCCACTGTAAACATGCTTGATTTTTCGGTGAGGCAGTCGTTATCAGCTGCCTCAGCCGTTTTAAGTCAAGCCTGTGTACGAGCCTTTACTCTGTTATTTCCTTGGGGGAAAGGGGCATTCCTCCCTTTTTTTTTTTTTTTTTTGGGGGGGGGGGGCCTAATTCACTGGCCTCTACAAATTTATGCAAGGTAACACCCCCCGTGTTACCTTGCATAAATTTGTAGAGGCCAGTGAATTAATATCTTCTTATTGGCACATCCCAAGCTTGGAGTACCATAGGTACGTTTCAAGGGTTCAGAGAGCAAATGTGTAACTGCACTTGTCCTTATAATAGTTTATGATCTACACTGTAACCTATTTCTTGGGAAAAGTCTTATAAATTTAGCATTTTATTTATTTTTTGTTTAGATAACTCTATGGCAACGTACCAAAGAAAAATCCAAGCCAAAACTCAGAATTACTTGAACTGTTATGCAGTTGATGGATTGCGAACTCTGTGTATAGCTAAACGAGTAAGTGTCTGCAAACTTTGCTTTCCCAGGGAGAATCTTTTTTTCCCTTTGCTTTTTTGTATAGATATATATGCATGCTATTATGCTATTATGTTATTACTTTTATTAAGATGTCTTTGGCGCTAATTGTATTTTTCTGCTTTTTGAGTCTTTTGTGAAAGTCTGTACTTATCTAGTGCTTTTAAAAGTAGCGTTTCATAAGTATTTCAAATATGTTTCATTGTGATTTTCGGTATCTAAATGTAACTTTAAAAAAAGTAGGTAGTTTAAAAGGAACCTGAAGTGAGATGGGTATGAATCTGCTGTATTTATTTATAAACACTACCAGCAGCCTGGCAGTCCTGCTGATCTCTGCATCTGTTTCTAAATGACACACCTGAAACAAGCAAGCAGCTAATCTCGTCAGATGTCTGTCAAAAACCTCTGATCTGAATGCTGGGTCCATGGCTAAGGCCCCTTTCAGGCGGTCAGCAGAACTGGGCTGGAGAGCAGCTGACAAATGGTGAATTCACTGTTTGTCAGCTGCTTGGAAGAAGGGGTTCAGAAGGACAGCTAGGCAACTGGTATTGTTTAAAATTAAATATAACAGATTCATATTCCTCTTACTTTAGGATCCTTTTATGTTTTAGCTACTTTTTTTTTTTTTTTGTAAGGTTTGATGGTCTTACGGACCTTTGCCGAATTTGAACCCTTTAACCCACCCTAGTGTTATGATTATTTCCGGATTTTAGGATCTAAAAGTGGTGCAATTTTTTTAGCAGACTTTTAGACCCTAAAACCAGGGAAAAAAAATCACACCGCAGAGAGATTTGCACCTACCTGGGATCCAGCGCTGCAGCTCTCACTCTGTACTCCAGGTGGCACTGTAACCCTGTAGTGATCCCCGTCTGTTGTCATGAGGACAGACGGCGATCTCACCTGAAGGATGCAGTGACTCTGAGGACAGTAAAGAGAATGGCTGCCAGCATCTAGATCCCATGGAAGGCGAGTTAAAACGCCCACTGCGTACAATGCTCTGCACAGCTCTGCCGGTAGCTACCATGAGTCGTCACTCTTGGGGTTACCGCTTCTGCCTTGTTCTTTCTACCCTGAGCCTGACTTGTGATAACCACCAAGGAGGGTAAAACAGACTTGAACTCAGAACTTCCTCTCTGCTCTATAAGATATGCAACAGCATAATAACCTTTATAGAAACATTTCTTTATTACAACAGCTGAAACAAATCCTGAAATCTCCAGTGTTTCTACTTATTGACATATTGTTAACATCCTGTACTTTCAAATGAGCTTATCTGCTGTGGCAGTCAGCTGACACAGGGTAGAGATCAAATTACAACTTGTGATTAGACACAGATGAGGGGGAATTTGGCAGGCAAAATTCTAAAAACATCCAGGGTGCATTTCTCTAAGTTTTCGTTCTGTCCTGTGCAAGAGTTCAGGTCCACTTTAAAACACTTGTAAAAAAAAGGGTAGGTCACATAAATGTCACATAAACTAGTTGCGCATTCGGGAATATCTAGAAAAGGGATAGGTTATAATTTTCTTATATTACTCTTATAAAGAGCCTTCGTATATGATAATCCAACAAGAGAAATGATCACTTGCATGCCTGAAGGGTACATCTTTCAGGCAGAAAAAGGAACACAGCCTAGTTATTAATTAGTTTTGTACTGTACCTAGACATGTTTATCTCATTATGTCACATGTCACCTCAGGGACACTTTAACTACTTGAGTACCAGCATCCTCTGCCCCCTTAAGGACCAGAGGGTGCTGGTACAGTAAACCGCCGCTTCCCGACGAATCGCAGATAAAATCCGCCGGCCACGTCGCTCTGTCCCCGCCGCAGGCTGCTCTCTCTGCCGTCGCTATGACGACAGAGCGCTGTGCGCCAGTCAGGAGCCGCTTTCATTGACTCCTGACCCTGTCACTCCATGTAAGCCAATAGGTACGGCTTACATGAATGACAGGGCCAGGAGCCAATGAAAACTGCTCCTGCCCGGCTCACAGTGCTCTGCCGTCATAGAGGCGGCAGGGCAGCACATTGCGATGGGGGCAGAGCGGTGGGAGCGCGCGGTGAATGGGACGTGGAGTTTACGTCTGGTCAGAACCACAGCGCCCCCTGCCCACCGTACATTTATACTGCGGCGGTCCGCAGGTAGTTAATGTATAACATAAATATTTCTGGGCGATTCTAGACTTTGGACCTTTAGTATATATTATTGGTATCACCCAGTCCTACATAGTGCCAGGACCCCTTATATTTACTATACGGCCTCTTTTCCTCGTCAGCTGAACTGCTTGTGTGTCGAGCAGTTAAGCCTCCCAGCTGCTGGCCACATGTGCTATTCATTTGTGATTACATGCAGCGGAATGGCAGTATTTAACACCGCGCATGTCTTTTGATACACGGTGGCATTACCCAGTGGTAAAAAGAAAATAATCATTTTGTGTCTGAGGAAGGCCACCAACGTTTTTAGATGCAAGTCCATAGTGGAGCTGCCTGTCCACCACCCATGCTGAGTGCTACCAAGTGCTGACCATTGGACAGGAGCAGCTCACAGGCGGTGAATTCACCCCTTCCAACTGACCATGGAAAAAAGGCCGAACTTCTGTTTTGAGTTGCCCAGTTTGGCTGTTTTCATGTGAATGTTGCTCTGATATCTAGAAACCTGAAGAAAATGAGACCTAATTTTGCCAGGGGATTATTTATCACAGACCCCTTGATGTGATGACTTGTCTGAGTTCTGTGTAAATTCATCATTTGACAAGAAATTGTTTGAACAACAGTATTTCATTTGCACATTACAAAATCTAAACATCCATCTTCGTGCTGTTCTCATCAGAAAATGTACATTATGCCAGTAGAGTTTACTTTGGAGATTATAGTCCATAAATAATACAGATTTTCAATTACTTTCTGCACTAGGTTCTCAATAAAGAAGAGTATTCTTGTTGGCTGAAATTTCATTTACAAGCAGAATCCTCATTAGAAAATCGTGAAGAGCTACTGTTCCAATCTGCGGTTCGCCTGGAGACCAATCTACATTTGCTGGGTGAGTTTATTAATCTTGTTTTCACAGAAGAATAGGAGGAGGCTATTTGGTTCTGTACGGCTACATACTTTTTTTTTCCAGTTAGCTGATAATATTCAGGAAGCCTTTTGATTACAGCCGTCTCAAGCAACATTTGCTAATTAAATCCATGGGAGTGCATCTCTTCTTGGCTTCCCTCTGTATGAGCTGTGTGACTATTAACCCACACTGTAAAGATAATTGTTCTGAGATTGTCACTGCACAGAAACAGCAAGGGCAATCTAGGGTATTCCGGAGCCCTTTTTTTTAGCTAGCGATCGTTACAGCCAAAAGCAGCAACTGCTATATATTTCTTATCTGAAGGAACAGCGAACATGTTTAATTATGAACATCTGGCACCTGAGAAAATACTTAATATGAACAGATTCTCTTGATAAACCGCTGACAGTGCTCCAGATTTATGAGACTGGCAAAAGTGACCTGGATATTGGCTTGATGTGCGTTTATAATTGAAAGTATAAATCATTGTTGCCTATGTGTCCTTGTCCTGGCCATGTATGGCTTGTTGTGAGGGAAGAAATCTTGTGCTGCTTGAGCTAAAATTCATCTTGTTTCTGGTCTAAATGGACTGCACAGTGTTGCTTACTATAATGCTTCTCTCAGCGGTAGCAATATGTTACCCAGTATAAGAGCTGTATATTTGTCTCGTGTCATTGGGCCTATATTGTATCAGAATAACTTTTCAAAGAACTGTCTGTAATGCTCCCGGGCCTATACGGAGGTCTTTATTTGGACTACCTGAACTACACTTGCCTGTTCCTGCAGTTATCTAACTAGCTGACCATGCGGCTGCAGAGCAATGTATAAAATCATGCCGATAGAGGTGAGAAGTTCTCATCAAACCCCAGAATAGAGAGAAAAGGTAAGCTTCGCATTTCTTGTCATGAGGTGACTGTTCTTGCCAGGCAAGTTGATATCCCTGTAACAGCTTTTTTTCTGGTATTCTCAAATAGTCAATTTTCTCAGAATTATTTGAAAAATATGCAGTGAGTAGCAGTCCTGCAGATGGAAATGCCTTGTTGATAGAAGAGGTCACAGCAGGGGTGCAACTATAGTGGGTCCCCCCCCCCCCCCCATGTTCACACCCTTTGCCTTGCCTACCCTTGGTGGCCCTCTCAGCCTTGGAGCCCATCTTATATTATAATCTTCAAAGCCAAAACTTGTGTCACAAAAACACCTGCTCCCCTGTAGTTACGCGCCTGGATCACAGGAGAATGGTCTGGCTTATCAGGGCTCACTTAGTGGCTATAGTAAACCAGAAAACCATTTTATACAGCTATGGGGAGCAGAAAGCATTTCTGAATGCATGAAACCTCAAATCATGTCCGGTTCCATGCCCATTGGCCAAAATAACCGAAAACTGAGTTGCACAGGCTCAACACAACTGGCCAGCTGAATATTGGAAACCTCTATCTTGGTCCGATAAATCCGTTTCTACTGAGGTAAAAGGATGGATATTCTGACATAGCAAAGACCATTTTTAGAAATGCAGCCGACATCATCAATGCTAGTTGTTAACATTTCAATTTCTCCTCCAGGAGCCACGGGCATAGAAGATCGCTTGCAGGAAGGTGTTCCAGAAACCATTACTAGGCTACGCAAGGCTGGAATGCAGATCTGGGTTCTGACTGGAGACAAGCAAGAAACTGCTGTAAATATTGGCTATTCCTGTAAACTTCTGGATCGCAATGATGACATCATCACATTAAATGCAGAGTCTATGGTAGGATTCATTTTTCTTCAGTAATTCATTTCTGTTCAGTAATTTGTCTTCTCTGAGTAATTAAGTGTACCTGAGACTAAGCTAGTAAAATAATTGATAGTTACCTGTAGCATCCTTTAGCCCCCTTCAGGCCAAGGGCTTCCTCACTGTCTCCTGGGCCACTCTGTTTGTCCACTAGCTGGCCTGGTAACTTGGCCACGCACGCGCCCCATTGCTTCGCACACGGTTGGCCCATGCATAGGTGACTGAGCTAAGTTACAGGGCTGGCTAGCGAATGAAAGAAGTTGTCTGGGGAGACGGGGAGGGAGCCACAGATGAATATCAATTATTTTACTAGCTTGGTCTCAGGTTTCCTTTAATAGTTGTGGACAACTGTAGATGCTCGCTACAACTATTGGCTGTTTTGGTGCTGATTTATAAGGTCATGTTATATCCAAAAGTTAAAAAATAAATAAAAATGGCTTTAATTGGACAACTTTTTCTATTCTTGAAAACGTTTTTTCCCACCCCTGCAAAATACTCTTGTGCACACTTTCCAACTTGGATAATCCCAAACAATAATTAGTCACTGCCTCGGTTGCTTTTTCATGGGCTGGTTCTTACTGCAAGTGCTTTTCTTTTGAAAACCGCTTGCTAATGTAAAGTAATCGGGCAGAGCTGGCCCTTCAGGTCTTAGCTGAGTATTGTGTCTGCAATAGGAATTTTTACCTGGAATGATTAAGAATGATTGTTTCAGCTGACCAGCAGGGATGGGCTTTCAAGTAATTCTGAGTAGCAAGCTACTCGGAATTGAAATAATGATCACGGGTGATGGGGGGATTTACTCAGAAGTCTGTAGGATAGTGTGCGCTCCATTCCGCATCATAGCCGAACTGTGAGCCGCGTTCCACTACTCAATACCATGCTTCCTCTTTCCGGCTTGTAGGAGGAAGCACGGTAGTGAGTCATGCAATGCGGCTCGCAGTTCGGCTATGATGCGGAATGGAGCGCGCACTATCCTACATACTACTTGGTAAATTACCCCCATCACCCGCGATCACACCTGTTTAATCAGGGCCTCATTACCATTTCAATTCCAAGTAGCTGGTTACTCGGAATTACTTGAAAGCCCATCCCTTCTGACAATTATTGCAGGTCTGTACCAAGCATAAAAACTTCAGTGAGTCATGGAGGTGTTCTATAAATAAAGGTCCGCTTATTTCAATTAGCAGTGTAGTTAAGTAACACCATAATAACATTTCCAGTACAAGGCCATACAAGTTGATGTAAGTAATTTGATGCAGCAGCTTCCCAGTGTTATTAGGCAGTCATATTGGTCCTCTACTCTGTTTTGGTAGAAAATAAATAATCCTGGTTTATTCCAGATAATTTGCCCTTCAGAATCTGACGTTTTCTGTTTTTTTGCACACCCCATAGGAAGCCTGTGCTGCTTTGCTTAGACAGTGTTTGCACTATGTGGAGTCGAAGATCCCTGGTAACTCCACAACACAAGATGCTGGAAAAGAAGAATTTGCTTTCACTCATAATAAATACCAGAGGCCTTCACAGACAAAGCGCAAGAACCTCGGACTGGTGATCGATGGGAAGACTCTAGCTTTTGCACTAGACACAACCCAGGCAGATAAATTTATTTCACTTGCTCGACAATGCCGCTCTGTGCTCTGCTGCCGTTCCACACCTCTTCAGAAGAGCATGGTGGTGAAGCTGGTTCGTGACAAGCTAAATGCCATGACATTAGCTGTAGGTAAGTGATACATGTATGGGAATGCCATGTATTTCTATGTACGCCAGCCACTCCCACTTGTAAGAAATGAACCATCACACCTTTCTCTCTCAATTTACGACCTCTGAGAGTCCCCTGCTGGTATCCTCCTGTTCAGTGAAAACCGCCCCGGCTACTGAGCACATGCCCAAGGCATTGTCATCCCTATATAAGGTCATCCTCCCCACGGAATCACATAAAATGGATAATCTTTACTGGAAATTAAACTCATAAGGGTGGGAAGAATCATTAAACAATATTGCTAAAGCCGGCATCATAGCTTTGTATAAAATGATCTCTTTGAAATGACTCCAAATGGTGTACTATTCACCAGCAAAGATTAGCATGTTGGGAAGTGATGTCCCTGACACCTGTGGTAGATGTGGTGAGCCAAATGCTGGCTTCTTCCACATAATATGGCAGTGCCCTTATCTTTTGGGTTACTGGGCGGAGGTGGGTCATTGGATTCATACAGTATTCCCTAAGCAAAACATGCCATTGGCAGCTAAGAGGATGCTACTTGGTATAATCAATGACGCAACCAAAGGGTAGTCGGGGAGGTTGCTGTTTTGAAACCTAGTGTACTATGCTAAAAAGTTGATAGTATTGCATTGGTGCCAGGCCACACCTCCAAAGAGGATGGATTGTTTGGCTTATATTCGCAGAGAGCTACCTATAATCAAGGGGGGGGAGGTCTATGATAACCAAGTAGCCACTAAGAAATTTGCGAAAGTGTGGTCTCGGTGACTAGAGGCCCAAGGAGCTGAATTAGACAAAATAACCTTACTGGCTTACTGAACCTATGTAGGATTATGCCACGAACAGAATGTTGTAATCTTTGGGTCTGTTTCTGTTTTGTAATACAGTTTTAATGGCCAGTTGCCATCAATTTATTGGTTGTATGTGTTTGTTGTGCTGAATTAGTTTTGGCACTGTTGCAAAATTAAAAATGCACAATAAAATGTTTCTAGATTTAAAAATAAATTTGTGGCCCCTTTCCCCTTGCTATACCTGCAAAGAAGTACTTGATGGCATAGGACCGCGGAAGAGCCGACCACTGCACAGGGGACCGAACTGCGTGGTCAGTCCAATTACTGGTTCCCCCATGGTGCTCTGCAAACCGCAACTTTTCAACACTTTACAATTGAAAATTTATCAAAAAGCAGGTGAAAACATACTATCAAAATTATTTTGAGTATTTTCTTGCTTGCTGGTGGTTTAAAAGGCATTTTATTGACAAGGTGTTAAACATACTTAGGAGAAAACTCAGGAGGAAAAGTTTAATGCACATGGGCCTTTCTGTCTGTTTTGGGAGCCTATTTATAAAGTGCGACAATCTGTGTATGGGGCACTCATTTCAATCTTGTTCAGTTTTTAATTCTTTATTTATAAAAGGGGAAAATGGGTGATTTTTGCTGGGAAACAAGTAGTATAAAAGTAGCAAAAAATAAATAAATAAACTTGACTGCAAATGGTGAACTGAAGCCCCACTGGCTTGTACTAAAATGACTTACAAGTAGGCATGGCCGGCACTACCATATTGGCAGAGGGCAAGTGCCTCGGCGTCAGCAATTTAGACATGGCTAAACAATACTGTTAAGAGGTGCGCTAGACATAAACAATCACAATCTACTGATCTGATAGATAAAGCACTTTATTGGAAAGGTTATGGCACTAAAGCCCTATGATATTGGGCTATACATCAAATATATAACCACTCATTCATACACATACATACTAAAGCGTGCTGGTTCCCCCTTAAAATAGAGAAATTATGTTCCAAAATTGGTGATTAAAACTATCATAAAAAATTTCATAAAATGTAAGAAATTCCATATACTTCCTAAGATCCTGAGGGGTCTACATGCGGAAGGCAAATGGCTCCACGGATACATATATGTATATTACCACTGGGTTTCAATGGTCTGCTTATATAGCTGGATCTTAAGGGAACTGTATTATAGTTCTCCCCATCCGCGCTGTCTTGCTGCAGCTAATCCAAAGAGTTCATCTGAGGCGTTGTTGACTGCACTTGGCAGGTTCCTCACGATCCAAAGTCTCGGCCTGGGTGGTAGACTGGTGTTACCGCTCTTGCGAGTGCTGTCGCAGATGTTCCCGGCTCGAACACTATGCTTCCGGTCCTGCGGTCCGTCGAAATATGTTAATCGAACGCTGACTGTGGAAGCAGAGGGGCACCCCATCTTATCTACAGACCAGCCTGCTATCCCCTCCACTTAAGGGATCGCAATTATAAAGAGCGGCACACAAGAAACACTAAGTGGAACGCAGGGAAGTGACGATAGCAGTGAGAGTGAGACGTACTGGAGAAAGTGACGTCATCGCTCTGGACCGCAGGACCGGAAGCATAGTGTTTGAGCCGGGACGGCCGAACATCTGCGGACTGCACTCGCAAGAGCAGTAACATCGGACTACCACTCAGGCCGAGACCTGGGATCGTGAGGAACCTGCCGAGCGCGGTCAACAACGCCTCAGATGAACTGTTTGGATTAGCTGCAGTGTGACAGCCCGGATGGTGAGAACTATAATACAGTTCCCTTAAGATCCTCCTATGCAAATAACCTTAAAGCTATATAAACAGACCATTGAAACCCAGTGGTAGTATACATATATGTATCCGTGGAGCCAATTGCCTTCCGCATATGGACTCCTCGGGATCTTAGGAAGTATATGGAATTTATTAAATTTTTTTGCAATTTTTAAAGTGGTTTTTTTTTAATGGTTTTTAGGATTTTTAATCTCCAATTTTGGAACATAATTTCTCTATTTTTAAGGGGGAACCAACATGCTCTATTATGTGTGTATATGAATGAGTGGTTATATATTTGATGTATAGCCCAGTACCTTAAGCTGGGTCTACACGTAGCGATCCGGTGGCTTGATTAGCCGCCGGATCATCTCTGCCGCATCCCTGCGCGTACCCGCCGCGTCCCCTCTCGCCCCACGTGTGCGTTGAATTCGATCCCTCCTCATCCCCGCCGGCGCTGCTTATCTTCTGCTCGATTCCCTGCCATTGTCCGCTTGTGGGAAACGAGCAGGGAATTGGTGGCTGCGAGATCGGACCTGTCTGATCTTATCAATGGAGCCGCATCAGCGGCTCGATTGATAAGACACAACGCTGACACATCGCTCCGTGTAGACGGGGCTTTAGGGCTTTTAGTGCCATAACCTTTTCAATAAAGTGCTTTATCTATCAGATCAATAGATTGGGATTGTTTATGTCTAGCGCACCTCTTAACAGTATTGTGTGATTTTCTATCAAGAGGTGGGGAAGAGGGTGTTAACTCCACCGTAGATGGTTGCAGCAAGAGGCAGAATATAATAATTTAGGCAGCGCCCTTCAGTATTTGTAATTTGAAAATTATACATGGCCGCCACGTGTCCCCATTACCCCACTAAATGATGTGGCTGAGGTCCACCCCTCTCCCCCGCAGTGTTAGTTAGTGGGGACAGGCACACGGTCACCTTTTCAAAAAAAAAAAGTCCTAACTCAAATGAAATGCTTATCCATAGCTTACATTTATCATTGAAGCAGTCCGTTTACAGTGGACACTGGAACAGGGATGAGGCTAAATCTCCCAGTGGAGAGTTGCTTTCCTATGACCGCCTGATGTCTCTTAAGGTAAAGAGAGCAGTATAACCTGACGGAGGTTGCAACCCTTCCCCACACTCTAAAACTAAAATAATAGTTTTGGAAAAAGGTGTTTTTTTTTTTTTTGTTGGTTTTGTTTTTTTTTTAAAATAAGAGGTATAACTGGTCTGGACAAACTCTTTAGTTAGACGTAATATTTCTGACTGTAAATATGACACATACTGAGCCAAACTGCTGTATATAATGCATTCTGTCAGAGCACATCTTTTGCATTGTGTGTAAGAAGAACATGAACAGGAGAGTTCAGTAATGGAGAATTTGGGTGCGAGATTTGCTGTGTGTTCTCTGGGAGAACGAGGACATCATTTCACAGATGACTTAAATTACTGCAGTCCTGACAATCTGCAAACCTCCAACAGTATTTTTTTCCAATGACTGGCTTGCTTTGAGTCTGTATATTTATTTGCTCTTTCCATATCTACAATTGATGTCACATGCCTGTTTTTATAATGGGATTTTGTAGGTGATGGAACCAACGATGTCAGCATGATTCAGGTGGCAGATGTAGGTGTCGGAATTTCTGGTCAGGAAGGAATGCAGGTATGATGTATTGCCTTGCCTTTTTAAACTCTCCTCCACCACCATTTCCTCTTAGTACCACTTTATTAAAGCCCTTTGTGAAGTATCAGTTTCTGATAAGTTAGGTTATTTAAAGAGAAGCCGTAACCATAAATTGAACTTCATCCCAATCGGTAGCTGATGCCCCCTTTCCCATGAGAAATCTATTCCTTTTCTCAAACGGATCATCAGGGGGCAAGATTTGTCTTCTTTTGTAGTGAAACCCCTCCCACAATGTGATGTCAGCGCCTCACAGCACTGAGGTACTGACATCACACTTTGGGAGCCTTGTTGCATAGTGGGAAATAACAGCTGTTTACAACTGTCAAAAAAGCAAGCAGCATCTTCTTCCAGTGACATCACCTGCCAGCAGTAAGAATGTCACCATGTGATAAATGTAAATCAGGGAGAGGAAAATTTTTACAGCAAGCAAACTCGGACTAAATAATTTATACATAATTATTTATTGTAAAAATTAAGCATTTTTATATTACATTATTTTCACTGGCGTTCCTCTTTAAAGAGAATCTGTACTCTGAAATTCTTACAATAAAAAGCATACCATTCTATTCATTATGTGCTCCTGGTCCCCTCTGTGCTGTTTCTGCCACTCTCTGCTGCAATCCTGGCTTGTAATTGCCAGTTTTAGGCAGTGTTTACAAACAAACTAACCAGCTTCTAATAGGCTCAGCTAAGCAGAGTGTGTTAGTCACACAGAGCCTGCAGGGGGTGTGTACAGCTTCTAGCTAATCACAAGCAGCCCTGCACATTCCAGTCTGACTGCCTCAGCCTGACTGTGCCGACTATAGAGAGAAGATTAGATCATATAACAGAGATAACACAGCTACTGTGCAATTAGGAAAAGCTGCAGTAAGCCAGACCACATTAGAAAAGGCATAGGAACTTATAGCATAGAAGAAATAAAGATAAACAATTTGTTACAGAGTCTCTTTAAGGCACTCAGACATAATTTGTCAGTGGTGTTCCATAATGAGTGCAGTGCAATGATGGTCAATGAGATGCAAATCTTCTGATTTATGCAAATGTATTAAGCTTAGAAATGGACCAATCAAATCCTGAGATTTGATTGGTTTATATTCAAGTATATATATAATTTGCGTACAGAATTTGCATCAACTCGGAATTATTTGAAAATCATTGACCATGCTGAATACTGAGCTTTCCAGATACGATTCCCTTGGGCTTTATATGACCACAAATTTCTTTAATTTCTTTGTTCTGATCCTGAATAATTTTATCACATTGCAAAATGTAGAATTTGTTGTGATAAATGGTTACAAGCCGAAATACCTCCTAAACCCAACGGAAGTATCCCTAACCATGAGTTAAGAACCTGTGAATAAACATGCTGTGCATGTAATAGCCATTCAAAACCATATACAGGATCTTCTCAAAAAATTAGCATATTGTGATAAAGTTCATTATTTTCTGTAATGTACTGATAAACATTAGACTTTCATATTTTTTAGATTCAAATACACACAACTGAAGTAGTTCAAGCCTTTTATTGTTTTAATATTGATGATTTTGGCATACAGCTCATGAAAACCCAAATTTCCTATCTCAAAAAATTAGCATATTTCATCCGACCAATAAAAAAAAGGTGTTTTTAAAACAAAAAAAAGTCAACCTTCAAATAATTGTTCAGTTATGCACTCAATACTTGGTCGGGAGTCCTTTTGCAGGAATGACTGCTTCAATGCGGCGTGGCATATAGGCAATCAGCCTGTGGCACTGCTCAGGTGTTATGGAGGCCCAGGATGCTTCGATAGCGGCCTTAAGCTCATCCAGAGTGTTGGGTCATCCGTCTCTCAACCTTCTCTTCACAATATCCCACAGATTCTCTATGGGGTTCAGGTCAGGAGAGTTGGCAGGCCAATTGAGCACAGTAATACCATGGTCAGTAAACTATTTACCAGTGGTTTTGGCACTGTGAGTAGGTGCCAGGTCGTGCTGAAAAATGAAATCTTCATCTCCATAAAGCTTTTCAGCAGATGGAAGCATGAACCCACTTTTGAACCAGAAACAGCGGCAGAAGCGCCTGACCTGGGCTACAGAGAAGCAGCACTGGACTGTTGCTCAGTGGTCCAAAGTACTTTTTTCGGATGAAAGCAACTTTTACACGTCATTCGGAAATCAAGGTGCCAGAGTCTGGAGGAAGACTGGGGAGAGGGAAATGCCAAAATTCCTGAAGTCCAGTGTCAAGTACCCACAGTCAGTGATGGTCTAGGGTGCCATGTCAGCTGCTGGTGTTGGTCCACTGTGTTTTATCAAGGGCAGGGTGAATGCAGCTATGTATCAGGAGATTTTGGAGCACTTCATGCTTCCATCTGCTGAAAAGCTTTATGGAGATGAAGATTTCATTTTTCAGCACAACCTGGCACCTGCTCACAGTGCCAAAACCACTGGTAAATGGTTTACTGACCATGGTATTACTGTGCTCAATTGGCCTGCCAACTCTCCTGACCTGAACCCCATAGAGAATCTGTGGGATATTGTGAAGAGAAAGTTGAGAGACGCAAGACCCAACACTCTGGATGAGCTTAAGGCCACTATCGAAACATCCTGGGCCTCCATAACACCTGAGCAGTGCCACAGGCTGATTGCCTCCATGCCACGCCGCATTGAAGCAGTCATTTCTGAAAAAGGATTCCCGACCAAGTATTGAGTGCATAACTAAACATAATTATTTGAAGGTTGACTTTTTTTTTGTTTTAAAAACACTTTTCTTTTATTGGTCGGATGAAATATGCTAATTTTTTGAGATAGGAATTTTGGGTTTTCGTGAGCTGTATGCCAAAATCATCAATATTAAAACAATAAAAGGCTTGAACTACTTCAGTTGTGTGTATTTGAATCTAAAATATATGAAAGTCTAATGTTTATCAGTACATTACAGAAAATAATGAACTGTATCACAATATGCTAATTTTTTGAGAAGATCCTGTACTTACCATGAAGAGAGTGAAGCCTCCGGATCCTTTTGAGGCTTCCCTTGATTGTAGGACCCCCCCCCCCCCCCTTTAGAGTGTCTACTGCATGGGCGGGCTCAAGTGTCTACTGCGTGCCCATGGGACAGCAGACCACTGAGGGAAGCCTCAATAGGATCTGAGGCTTCCTTCTCTTTAGGTAAGTATCTAATTTTGTGTACCCAAGCTTTGGCTCGGGTACACTTTAAGGCTATTAGCTGTATAGTATATGTTAGATATAAGATATCTTGGGAATTCTGTTTTATATGGACTTATTACTATTAACCTCTGTTACAATACTTGGTGTGGGGGAGCACCCATGAACCATGATCTTGATGTGCTAATGCCTGTAGTCACAGTTCCCTGTGACTATACAGCTAGAAAGGCCATGTAGGCAGGCATCACCATTAGTGAAACATAGCTCTTTATTAGAAAGTCATTAAAGTGGCAATTAGTCAATCTAAAATTGCCCCAGCGACAGCCCACTCTTTTCAAGCCTGTCACTTTTTTTTAATGCACTGTTGAAAAATGTTTTAGTTACCTCACGTTTTCATGCAATTCTTTAGTTCACCCCACTAATTTAAAGCTGAAAGTCTTAACTTTAACTGCATCTGAGTTGTTTCTTGTAAAATTCATTTTGTTAAAGAACCAAAACTACAAAAAGTTGGATCTGTCCAAAGATTTATGAACCTAACTGTATGTGTATACATAAATCTAGTGCCACATAATACAAGTAAGCTGTACAAGAGTGGCAAAAACTCCTCTATGAAAATGTTTAGAACCTTTCATCAATGTGGACTGTGAATATGTAGAACATTGAATCAGCCTCTGTTTGCACTTAATTATGCTTAGTGAAGCAAAATGATTCCTGTTTGCACTTCATTACACTTGCTGGAGAAACTTCTAAACCCAGCAGATCAAACTAACTTCTAGTTGGATGTCATTATACACATTACAGGAAATTTCACATCTAATTGCACAGCGGAAAAACGACATCAGTGCTCCAGCTTAACTTGCAGCCTGTGATTGGCTGATTCCCTTGTCTGGGATTGCCGTGTGATATAGCCCATTTTGTATTCTGCACAAGGCAGATTTAGATTTTCTATATGTATCTGCTGGAGTGGGGAGGGTCATATTTAAAGAAATTAGTGCAGAAATTATTTTGTAATGCATCATATAGTCCTGTGACTGTATTCACAGTTTTCAAACCTAGTTTACAAGTGTTCCCGAAGAGCATTTGTTCAAGTTCAGCTTCCTGCTTTATTTGTAATAATTGGGAGTTTTGTGCATTGCACATTTGTACTTTTTTTTTTTTACATACATAACGTTTCACAAACTCTTACTAGTGTCTTTATGACCGTTTAGATAAAGAGCATTGATGAATTTTTTTTTTTTATTTTTAATTTTTTGGTTTGTTTTTTTTTCTGCAGGGTACACATGATTTTAATAAACCCACTGAGTAGGGTGTGGGGAGGTTTAAATGTTTTATTACACACAAAAAGAGGAACTGTTGCTAAAATCTTAAAATTTAAAACATACAAATAAGAAGTACATTTCTCCCAGAGTAAAATGAGCCATAATTATGTTCCTGTCACTTACAATAAGAAGTAGAAATCTGCCATTACTGACAGATTTTGGACTAGCCCATCTTCTCATAGGGGGTTCTCAAGGTTTTCTTTATTTTTAAAAGCACTTGGTGAATAGCCGTTGCTCCGTCCAACTGCCAAAATAGTGTTCAGCAAGCAGGGAGGTTGGCCAGCATCTTTGTATAAATCTTTTTCAGGGAGTGTCTATATAAAGAATTAAGGCCATGCTGATAATCCCCTAAGGAGAGATGGACTAGTCCCAAATCTGTCGGTAATGTCCGATTTCTACTACCTACTGTAAGTGACAGCAACTTAGGAGAAAAGTAATTTATGGCTCATTTTACTCTGGGAGAAATGTACTTTCGCAACAGTTCCTCTTTAAAGGGAACCTTAACTGCCGTGGGAAAATAAATTCACTTACCTGGGGGCTTTCCCAAGCCTCCTGCAGCCGTCCTATTCCCACGCCGGTCCTTCGGTGCCCTCCGGTCTCCCTCCGCCGCTAAGTTTCGATTTCAGACGACTGCCAGTCGTCCTCGGGCCTCTTCCGCATTCCTCGTCGTAAACTGCAGTAAAGCGCGTCCGCATGACGCCAAACGCGTCATCGCATGACGCCAAACGCGTCATGCGGACGCGCTTTACTGCAGTTTACGACGAGGAATGCGGAAGAGGCCCGAGGACGACTGGCCGTCGTCCGAAATCGAAACTTAGCGGCGGAGGGAGACCGGAGGGCACCGAAGGACCGGCGCGGGCACAGGACGGCTGCAGGAGGCTTGGGAAAGCCCCCAGGTAAGTGAATTTATTTTCCCACGGCAGTTAAGGTTCCCTTTAAGGCTCCATTCCCACTTGCTGCAAAAACATACCTGGTGGGTACATTTTTGCAGCTCTGAGAAAGCAGGTACAGAGCCTAATCTTAAAAATAGGATCTGCTTCCACTAGTGTAAAGGCCGGAAAAGCTACATTTTTCAGGACGAGCGGATGCGTTGATTATAGTCAGATGGTACAAAATGGAGCAAACTCTGAACTGGTCCACTCCAAAATGCTGCTCTGCAGATAGCAACCAAGCATTAGCCGGGAAGAACTGTATCTGCAGTGCTGACCACAAAGAGTCCATATGTTTCAACACAGAGAGAAGGTAGACTGTGTCAAATGTTCTTCTCTCTGATGGAGAAGCACTCCCACTCTTTTGCCAACAAGGGATGTGGGGTCCAAGGTAGAGCTGCACATGTATTAGTAATACTTTTTGCAATAAATATATTTCAATCATTTGAAAAAACGGATGTAGAGTCTGAGCTAGGTTTTACATTGGTAATAAGTATGCCCCAGGATTTTATTAAAACGCCTCCTAAAAATCTCCAGACATGGTCAGGAGGTCCAGCCTGAGGCAGAAACCATTCTATGCCTGCCCAACTAGTGGTGCCAGCTCCCCATTTAGCTTATTCAAGAGAGAATGGGAAGGAGTGTGAAGATGGCAGTGGTAATGTTTCCTGCCCAGGTGATGGGATGTATGTTGATGATACAGGCAAGATGCCAAGTGTTTAGATCTTCTAGATCAGTGTTTCTCAACATTTTATTGGTATGTACCCCTTTTAAAACCCTAAACTCACCAAGTACCCCCTAGCATAGTAAACATTATCACAAGTACCCCTTGACTAATATATATTTAATTGTAGTACACAATAATTAGTTCAAAACAATTTCCAAGCATTTACTACTGTTTTTAATTAACTAAAATACTAATTTGGTGTTGTTTAAATAAGATTTATAATTTTCTAAAACTCTAAGTTGGTTATTCTTGGTTAAGTAAATCAAGCCCGAGTACCCCCTGGAACCATCGGGAGTACCCCCTGGGGTACGCGTACCACACGTTGAGAACCTCTGTTCTAGATTATCCTTAAAGTGGATCCGAGGTGAACTTTTACTCATTGCATAATTGTGTTCCTTTCCTATTGTTTATAGGGCATTCCTCAAGCCAAATACTTTTTTGTTTTTGTTTTAACACTCTAATTCCCTATAAACTAAATAAACCACACCCACAAGTTTTCAGGGAGTCTGGGCAGGAGGAGGTGTTACTAGCCATTGATTTCAGAGGCAGAGGGGAGGAGGGGGATTAGGTTTTTTTCACAGGCTGAGTGCTCAAGATACAGATAAGCCTGCCTCTGTGTAATGTTTACAAACAACATGGCTGCTGTCATTGTATCACAGGAAGAAATAATCATTTTCTATTAAATCTGTTTGCAGCTAGATTTGCTGTGTAAACTATCTAAACTTTAGATAAGATATATAGACAAGTTACTTGTTATAGTTCGTTTTTCATCTCGGATCCGCTTTAAATAGGGGTGTTAAAGAGTACCCAGTTAAATCATGGTGAATCAGTGTAACTAATATTTTTCTAGAGGGCATAAAGGAGCTACAAGGCCCCTGTACTCTTAAAGCAATTCTAAATACAGTTTTGCCATGCTAGAACAAACATTTGCAAGTATTCATCTTCACATGAGCTAGAAGTTGCTACCATAATGCACCACTTCAGGACAGTGAGCAAATAAGAGTTATTTGCATATGTACTCGCTGAACTTGTGAGGTATATTCTGGAGGTAAGGTCTTGCTCAATGTAGTGGACTGTGGTTGAGTCACTAGCCACCTAGTAAATGTGTTAGACCAGGGATGTCAAACTCAAATACAAAGTGGGCGGACAATGAACACTGGGACCAAGTCGCGGGCCAAACTCAATGTCTACTGGCCACCTTACAATGTTCCCTTGTGTCCAATTACTCCCCTCCAACTCCTATACAGTTCCCTGGTGTCTAGTGGTCCTCCCTCCCATACACAGAACCTCGGTGTCTAGTGGCCCCCACCCTCCCCTATACAGAGTTTCTTAGTGT
Source organism: Hyperolius riggenbachi (assembly GCF_040937935.1). NCBI lineage: Eukaryota > Metazoa > Chordata > Amphibia > Anura > Hyperoliidae > Hyperolius > Hyperolius riggenbachi. The sequence continues at coordinate 219,568,510 of NC_090647.1, forward strand.
TTAGTGCTTTCCCCTACCTCCCCCATATAGCTTCCCTGGTGTTCTATGGCGTCCCCTCCAATATAGCTTCCCTGGTGGTCTAGAGTGGGCCAAACATAATGCAAAATGGGGAAACCCCTTAAAGGGCCAAATTAAATGGCTCTTAGGGCCAGATTTGTCCTGCAGGCCGGAGTTTGACATGTATGTAACAGATATATGTTGCATATTTGAAGTAGCCCAATTGGACCTGATACAGAGAGATTATGGAATGTACTCCTGTTCATATACTTGGCCATAAAGATTCTGTTTTCCTTCCAGGCGGTAATGGCCAGTGACTTTGCCATTCCTAGGTTTCGATACCTTGAGAAGCTTCTGCTCGTTCATGGCCGATGGTGCTATTCTCGCCTGGCAAATATGGTGCTATATTTCTTCTATAAAAATTCTGTAAGTAAAATGTATTTAAAATATTCAACTGATCTAAAGAGAAAGATACAGTGGTGTAAAATAACTTGCCCCCTTCCTGATTTACCTCTATTTTATCTATTCATGACATTTAACTGTTTGAGATCTACAAACCGCAAATATTGATAATTAATGCCTAAGCTTGTGACATTTTGTTCTCCTTTACATTTAAAAAAATATATAAAGGGGAAGCACCCTCTAGTGTGCATTTGCAGTATTGCAGACTTTTAATTTTTTTTGCCAATCTTCACAGTAACACAGACTAACCAGCAAGCTCATGGTGACCCAGAACTCATTGGGGTGTGTAAGGGACTACAATGGTCCTAAAAGCCCCCTTACTACGATGTTAAGAAAAACAAAAGTTTGCTTTCCTAAAACAGAAAGAATTTGCGATAATTCAGGTTGGAGTGAGCTCGAGATGTCTCCCAGGCACCACTGCTGAATATATGCAAATTAACCATTGTACCCTTAGAAGCTAAACACACCTCCAGAACTGCTGGAATGCAATGATGTGTCAGCTTGTTAATATGTACAGAGCCATAATAATCCAACATGCATACAGACTGTTTCGGATTGTTTGATCCTCATCAGTGCATGGCATGGATTAATTTGGCTCTATGGAGTAGGGCTTGTAAATCCGAGAGGCACAGACTAACCAGCAAGCTCATGGTGACCCAGAACTCATTGGGGTGTGTAAGGGACTACAATGGTCCTAAAAGCCCCCTTACTAAGGACCATTCAGTCTCTTACACACCCCAATGAGTTCTGGGTCACCATGAGCTTGCTGGTTAGTCTGTGCCTCTCGGATTTAAAAGCCCTACTCCATAGAGCCAAATTAATCCATGCCATGCACTGATGAGGATCAAACAATCCGAAACAGTCTGTATGCATGTTGGATTATTATGGCTCTGTACATATTAACAAGCTGACACATCATTGCATTCCAGCGGTTCTGGAGGTGTGTTTAGCTTCTAAGGGTACAATGGTTAATTTGCATATATTCAGCAGTGGTGCCTGGGAGACATCTCGAGCTCACTCCAACCTGAATTATCGCAAATTCTTTCTGTTTTAGGAAAGCAAACTTTTGTTTTTCTTCACAGTAACACAAATTAGTTGTATCTCTAAAATCCGTGTTGAAGCTGCTTAAAGTGGACCCAAATTAAAAATACAAGATTTCAGAAATAAAATCTATTTTCTAAATTATAATAATAAATCGCAGCCTTTTTTCAGCTGCATGATGACAAATATAAAATATTTTACATTTATTGGAGGAACCCCTCCCTTCCTTTCAAATTGCCGGGACAAAATCCGGCAAACTTGTGGAGTAGGTGGTGTCCAGCAATGGAGGAATTGCTAATGGCTGCCCCCAGTATAATCCTAGTTATGAAAAGAGAAGGGTGAAAAGCATGCACTGAAACGCTCATAGGCTTGAAGGAGTGTTTATTTATCTTTGTATGTGTCAGAGTGGTGCAACTAAATATTTTTAATTTAAAAAAATGTTTGGTTTGGGTCCGCTTTAACCTTAATTTACTTCTCTGGACACTTAATTTCCCTTGTATAAATGGTCCTCATAAACTGAGCATATTATGCCAGGTGTGTGCAAAGAAGGTCATATTATTGCTGTGTGTACTTAACAATTCAAAGTGTACAGTAAGCATCAGAATAGGTTTCAGCAATACAAATTAGGACCCCATGAGGCAGAAATTGGCATTTACATGATTGAGCAGCTGATCCAGTTTAAGCATTAATTGTTAAATTAGTAGTGTACTTGTAACAAAGTGTGCCTAAAATATCATAAAATCGGGCTCCGATCAATAATGCAATATACGTCTAGTACTGATTTTGCTTTCTCTCCAGCATATATTATTATTCTGCTTCTCTTGACACTAGAGAAGCTCAGTATCTTCCCATTTTCCATACACAGTGTTTACAGATGGTATCGCGCACTTGAACAGAGAGATACAGTGGAGGAAATAATTATTTGACCCCTCACTGATTTTGTAAGTTTGTCCAATGACAAAGAAATGAAAAGTCTCAGAACAGTATCATTTCAATGGTAGGTTTATTTTAACAGTGGCAGATAGCACATCAAAAGGAAAATCGAAAAAATAACCTTAAATAAAAGATAGCAACTGATTTGCATTTCATTGAGTGAAATAAGTTTTTGAACTCTCTAACAATAAAAGACTTAATACTTAGTGGAAAAACCCTTGTTTGCAAGCACAGAGGTCAAACGTTTCTTGTAATTGATGACCAAGTTTGCACACATTTTAGGAGGAATGTTGGTCCACTCCTCTTTGCATATCATCTCTAAATCCCTAAGGTTTCGAGACTGTCTCTGTGCAACTCTGAGCTTGAGCTCCCTCCATAGGTTTTCTATTGGATTAAAGCGGTTTAACACCCAGCATTACAACTTTGCTTTAAAAGATTGCTTACAGCTTACAAACTATTATGCCAGATTTTTTTTTAAGCAGAAATTCACTGAATGGGTTAAACATGACATTTTAGTGTTGGATTTAACTAGGAATCTGCATCCGTTCTTATCTTTTAGTTACAAATGTATCTTTATTTGGAATACAAATAGACCTTTGAAAAGCCTGCCGGGGAAGCCCTCTTTGTTCTCTCAGAGCAGTGTTTGTTTGTTACATTGTAGATAGATACATTTGTAACTAAACAGGCAAGCACTGAGGAGGATTTCTAGCTAAATGCAGCACTAAAATGTCATGTTTAATCCATTCAGTGAATTTCTGCAAAAAAAAAAATCTGGCATAATAGTTTATAAGCTGTAAGCAATCTTTTAAAGCAAAGTTGAAATGCTGGGTGTTAGACCACTTTAAGGTCCGGAGACGTACTAGGCCACTCCACGACCTTAATGTGCTTCTTCTTGAGCCACTCCTTTGTTGCCTTTGCTGTATGTTTTGGGTCATTGTTGTGCTGGAACACCCATCCACGACTCATTTTCAGTTTCCTGGCAGAGGGAAGGAGGTTGTCGTTCAGGATTTCACGATACATGGCTCCGTCCATTTTCCCGTGAATGCGATTAAGTTGTCCTGTGCCCTTAGCAGAAAAACACCCCCAAAGCAAAATGTTTCCACCCCCATGCTTGACAGTGAGGACGGTGTTTTGGGGGTCATAGGCAGCATTTTTCTTCCTCCAAACACAGCGAGTTGAGTTAATGCCAAAGGGCTCTATTTTGGTCTCATCAGACCACAGCACCTTCTCCCAGTCACTCACAGAATCATTCAGGTGTTCATTGGCAAACTTCAGACGGGCCTGCACATGTGCCTTCTTGAGCAGGGGGACCTTGCGAGCCCTGCAGGATTTTAATCCATTGCGGTGTAATGTATTTCCAATGGTTTTCTTGGTGACTGTGGTCCCTGCTAATTTGAGGTCATTCACTAACTCCTCCCATGTAGTTCTAGGATGCTTTTTCACCTTTCTCAGAACCATTGACACCCCACGAAGTGAGATCTTGCGTGGAGCCCCAGAGCGAGGTCGATTGATGTTCATTTTGTGCTCCTTCCATTTTCGAACAATCGCACCAACAGTTGTCACCTTCTCTCCCAGCTTCTTGCTAATGGTTTTGTAGCCCATTCCAGCCTTGTGCAGGTCTACAATTTTGTCTCTGACATCCTTGGACAGCTCTTTGGTCTTTCCCATGTTGGAGAGTTTGGAGTCTGCTTGATTGATTCTGTGGACAGGTGTCTTTTATACAGGTGACTAGTTAAGACAGGTGTCCTTAATGAGGGTGACTAATTGAGTAGAAGTGTCTAACCACTCTGTGGGAGCCAGAACTCTTAATGGTTGGTAAGGGTTCAAAAACTTATTTCACTCAATGAAATGCAAATCAGTTGCTATCTTTTATTTAAGGTTATTTTTTTGATTTTCCTTTTGATGTGCTATCTGCCACTGTTAAAATAAACCTACCATTGAAATGATACTGTTCTGAGACTTTTCATTTCTTTGTCATTGGACAAACTTACAAAATCAGTGAGGGGTCAAATAATTATTTCCTCCACTGTAATTATAATTTATAAAGTAAGCTTAACCCTGTAGAAACAGTAGGAAAAGTCTGATGCAGATTACTCAAGGAGAAACGGCACAAACTGTACATTGTTTACTACTAGTATAAGTACAGTGTAATGGCTTATACCATGTGTACTGGGGTGGTTGTTTCTCCACCCCCCCCCCCCCCCCCAAAAAAAAAAAAGTTGTAAATAAGTACTGCAGGTATAGCGGCCATTGCTTATGGCCTCTGTTAATTACACTTAAGTTGACCATACATCTACAGTCTTTGTGGCTTAATAGATCCTCCGATTTCATAATGTTATGAAATCGGCTGAAAATCAGTGCTGCAAAGCATGCACGATCGATGATTCGTCCGATTTGGGACCAAAGTCAGTATCGATCAAACATGCTGGGAAATCTTAGGCCGACACTGTCAGGTGGATTGCGGTACCAGTGTGTGATATTGCAAAAACCACTGGAACTCCCAGCCAGCCGCCCCCCCATGTTAATGTGCCTATGCATTCCAATCTCACCTGTTCCTGGGTAACATCACGCACCACACGCTATACGTGGCAACCACGTGGGGCACGAATGGGGAAGCGGGAGTAGCTGGACACTCGCGACAGCTGGAACAGGTGAGATTTAAATGCACAGGCACCAAGGGGGCACATTAACATTTAGTTGGACAGCGGGCAGTGGCGATGCTATAAGGACTATTCACAAGATATTTTATGCTGAAAACTGTTGTGAATTGACCTGCAGAGTGTGGGCAGTCAACAGATCTCTCCTAATCAGATTCCATCAGAGAGAGCTCAGTCTCTTGGTCAATCTACCCATATATCACTAAAGGCCCATACACACGTCAGATTTTTGCGAACGCCGGGCGGATCGCTCAAAATCAGTCTTATCACCCGAACGACAGTCTGTACACACGCCCGATCTCACGTGCGGACGACTGAACGACGGGACGTTCAAACGACCCGGTGTTCGCAAAAAACTGATGTGTGTATGGGCCTTAAGCTGCACACAGAGGCCCAAAAAGGTCAGTGGGGACAGCGGAGGAACAATGGGATAGACTGAGACTGGGAAGGCTCTATGGGATCCCGAGTCTTCCCTCTACGTAGGTGAGTAACTTTTTAGATCCCTGGCTGGGATTTGAACTGGGGACCCAGCACTGCAAGGCGAGAGCGCTAGCCACTACGCCACCGTGCTGATATCTAGATATATATTATATACACACACGCATACATATATGTCTGTAAGCTGACATTGCTTTTTTTTTCCCCCCTAGATGTTTGTGGCGCTTTTGTTTTGGTACCAGTTTTTTTGTGGCTTCTCTGGATCAGCCATGATTGATCAGTGGTACCTGATATTTTTTAATTTACTATTCTCATCCATTCCACAACTTGTTACTGGGATTCTTGACAAAGACCTGCCATCCGACATGCTGATTGCTGTTCCTGAGCTCTACAGAAGTGGACCAGATATGGAGGTAACTGGGTGGTTAAGCTGCAATTTTGTGTGAGAAGTAAACAATATGTTGCTATTGCACCATTAAACAATCGGTTTACACATCACTGCAATGGTGAGAAACAGCTGAAAGTTTGTTTTACCACCATCTATAGATGGTGTGAGTAGGCCATGATAGACATAGCAAGGTTTGGTAGTCTCTGGCCTGTCTTGCATTTACCCTTACATAACACCTATTGCAAAAAGAAATGACATTTAAAAAACATCTGAAGCAATGTTGGATACTTGCCTTAGTAATTGGAAGCCTGTGGATGATCTAGAGCAGGTTTTTTTTCAACTCAGTCCTCAAGTACCCCTAACTGCATTTTTTGTGTAAATCCACAGAGGTAGTTAATGTGCTCTGCTGAGATGCTTACTACCTCACCTGTGAGTTGAAAAACCCTGTTCCCCAGATCCTCATAGAGTTCACCATTCAAGCACAGAGTCCCTCTTCATCTATTGGTAATTTAAAGTGTACCCAAGCTGAAACTTGGGTACAAAATCAAATACTTACCTAAGGAGAGGGAGATGGAAGTCTTTGGATCCTAATGAGGGTTTCCTTGGCATTCTCCAATCCCCCATCGCCAAGCGGGAACCTTCTAAAGATTACTGACAAAGGATTGTCATTAATCTGATCAGGGACACGCTCCTCTTTAGGCTGTACTGTGCTTTGGCAAGTACCGCCATGCCTTTGCAGTAAGCTGTAGCTGCTTGTGCACAAGTGGCTCCATGCTAATGTGCAGGCGCAACTGTGCTCGCACGGCTGCAACACGACCAGACCTGTGCAAGCATAAGGCGCAAGCAAGCATTGGAGAATGCCAAAGGAAGCCTAATTAATAATATTCCAGAGGCTTCCCTCTCCATTGGTAAGTATTAGTTTCTAAACCCGAGTGCTGGAACGGTTAGCTGTAGAAGGATCCAAATAGTCTGTGAACCATCCAGAGGCACCACTAAGGTAAGTATCTAACTTCTTTTGGTTTTAATTCCAAGTAGTAGTATTGGACATAATGGAAATTTGGCTATGCAAAGTGGCAGGATCAGTCTTGTGATTTTTTTTTATCATATTAATGTGTTTATTTTTCTATTTTTTATCCAAGTGCTATTTATGACATGTGTCACATTAATTATACACTGTTATAGTTTTATAGTCCAGCACAAAGATGCAGAATATTGCCCATTGCATCATGCTTTAACAATAACTAGAGATGAATATCATTTTCTTTTTTTTTTCTGTAGGAGTACAAACCTCATATGTTTTGGCGCAACATGATTGATGCTTTCTACCAAAGTCTCGTGTGCTTTTTCATCTCATATTTTGTAAGTTGCCTGTGTTTGATAATACATTTCCTTTAGTGATGCAGACACTCCTAAATGAACTCACTCTGTATGCATCATCTTTGTATTACAGACCTTCTACGACTCTGACATTGATTTGTTCTCATGGGGGACACCTATAGTCACTTGCGCCCTTCTCACTATTATGTTACATTTGGGAATTGAGACCAAAACCTGGGTAAGAGAAAATGTTTTGGTGGATGCAAATGAATTCAGCATCAGTTGTTTACTCATTTGAAAAACGTTGGTTCAACCTTTTGTGTTAGGCGATTTGGAAATAGTTAAAAAGGACTGTTTAAAAATGAATTTTATTTAATGGGTAAATCCAGCTTTGGCAGATTGATAAAACCTATATAAATGCTAAGCAAGACATTCCATAAATTATTTAAGAAAAAAAAACTTTCTGTAATGCTGGTTAAAAAAACAAAAAACCTGGTAACAGAATATGGTTAGGACCTGCCAAAATTCTCACCACTTGGGCTTGGCTCAGGGATTAGTAGCTCCTCCACCCACATGAATTGCTGCACCTCCATCCACTTATTTCCTTACACAAGCCAAAGTTAGTATAAAGTATTCAATATATACAGCTATGAAATTATCATTTTTATGGGAAAAATGTCATCACCCAATCAGGGCAGGGGGTTCTAGTAACAGTGGGGCCCAGGCAAATTCCACCCAGGGGCTCCCCAAACAGACACCCCCTCAACCAATAAGCCGCATTAGGGGCCCCTTGTTGCAGCCAACTTTTTCCCCAAGGCCCCTGAGCTATCAGCTGGAACACAAACCCCCACCCCCTAATAATCACCCCACGTTGCCACACTCTGGCAGAGGATCATGCTCATTGACAGGTGAGACGCTTCTGTGCTAAAGACTGTGCAGATATCCCATGGAACAACAGTTAAGATGGGGGGATGACACCTTGGGGGGCCCCTACAGGCTATGGGGTCCTGGGGCAATCGCCCCTCCTGACTCTGATAGCACCGGCCCTGCACCCAATGTATCAAAGGGCTGCAACCTGAAAACACTTGTTTACCATATAAAAATAAACAGATAAACTCTAGATTTCTGTGCATTTACTAAGAAAATTGTATGCCTGATTTTCATGCTCTGCATAGGTCAAAACTATAAATTATGACGACATTGATGGGTAAAGGAAACCCATTACATCTACATTGCTGTATTGTATACTTTACGGAGATGACTGGAATCTTTCTAAGCTGGCGGGGGAATATATGCACAGAGATGTAGATTTCAGTGTTACAGACCAACCTAATAATCTAACCTGGCTAAACTGGACTCTTTCTAAGCAGGCGGGGGAATATATGCACAGAGATGTAGATTTCAGTGTCAGACCAACCTAGTAATCTAACCTTGCTAAATGCCTCACAAGTGTTTAGCTTAGTACACTAACATGTCAATGTCTGTATAAGTGGTGGCAGCCTTTTAGCCTAAATCAATAGCAGAAGAGAGTAGAGAAATATGAATGAACGTGGCACAGAATTCCAAACAGCTTAGTAAGGAATGCTAACAGTGCTACAATTTCCTTCATGCATATGTGGAACACCTATCATTACATTATTAATGATTCTTCCATCATCTTCCATACTGCTATACAGAGTTAGAAACAAATGTTCATACACATTCAGACAATGGTGCATAATGCAGTTTGTAGCATTGTTGGTAGAATTGTTATTGTGACAAAATATTGTGATCAACAACATTGTACAGCAACTTAAAGGCCTACATAGTGAAATGTGTTAAAATGTGTATGTCACATTCAAGATTATGATCATGAAAAATTGTAAAACATAAAATACATGTGTATGGATACTTGAGATGTACATTTGCAGGGCACTATGTAGCTATCACTTACATAAGGTAGTAAAAATCTGTCAGGTTTTGTACTAGCCCATCTCCTAATGAGGGATTCCCAAGAATTCCTTTATTTGCAAAAGTTCCGTGCTACTGCCAGAATACACACCGGAGACGGGGCTGACGTCCTCTACGTCCAAATCCTTTCCATGGAGTTTTTTTTTTTTTTTTTTTAAAGAATTAAAAGCAATACGAAGAATTACCCATAAGGAGATTGACTAGTACATATCCTGTCAGATTTTTCTTACCCACTGTTTTCTGAAATGTGACTGTTTACCCTGCTTTAGAAAGTAGAATGATGTAGGAAACCTACAAAGATGTAACGGAAAGGCAGTTGCTTTGCAGATGTCATTCTATTCATCATGCCACATATGTAGTACTAAAACCTTTCACAGTCTAGTACATCACACCCATATTTTTAGAGGATGCTGAACTACACGGCAGTCCACTTGTTACTACCGGAAGGAGAACCTACAGTGAAGTATCCATCTTAATCATTTTATGAGCATTTTGTAAACTTTAGCCTCATTCATATTTTAGTGAAACAGCACTGTTGAAAATATACTAGTAAACAAGGAATGTTCCTGGATTTGCCCACCTTCTTCTTTTAGCGATATAATCAGTGCTGCATTGCTGGAGAGTTCTTATAAATGCTAGCTATGTATGGACCTGCATAATAGATGAGTAATTTTAAGGTGTTGTTTTCTAATGCTTTCAGTCTCAATACCCCATTGGTGTCAGTGCAATACATCATTACATGTATTTGTCCTGCTTTTTCTGTTCAAACCTGTTTTTCCTGCCATGATTGTAGAGTATCAGTAGCATGTATTTATTTATTTATTTGCCATGTCAGTATGTTTGAAATGAGATTTCATTACAATACAACCTTTTGTGTTTCTAGACTTGGATCAATGTGTCATCAATTGCCTTCAGCATCCTTCTGTTTTTCTGTGTGGCTTTGATTTACAATTCATCCTGTCCAACATGCAACCCTCCATCAAACCCCTACTGGACTATGCAGAGACTCCTCACCAATCCTTTGTTTTATTTCATTTGCATTTTGTCTCCTATTGCTGCTTTGTTACCCAGGTATTTTAAGTTCTGTTTCCCTTTTTTTGTTATTATTTCCTCCTTTTCTGTCACCTTACATGAAGTTTTTGTTTTGTTACATTCACATAATTCAGTTGATTTTAGCTTTGGTTAATTTCAAGCACACGTGTTTACAGTTAAGGCAGATGTTGACTAGTTAAAATCACTTTTTTCAGGTTTTTTTTTTATGTCTTTTGGGGACTGTAGCAAGATGGGGTTTTGCTCCTGAACCCCAAGAGGCATATGAAGGTGGGAGGTGAGTAAACTCAGTGGTATGTAGGTAAAATGAAATGGCTGCCACTACAATTGCTTATTTAGGTACATGTACTATTTGTATTTCATTCACCGACAAACACTATTAGATACTTCAAGTAGTCTAGGTTTAGGGAGGTGATAAGATGGTGTGACCCGGCCAAGCAGCACATAACTACACTATCTCTCAGAAGTGAGTACAACTCTCACATTTTATTTTATGTTTTCACAAGAGAACACTGCAGATATGGCATTTTGATACAATGTAAAGTAGTCCGCTTGTATAACGGTGTAAATTTGTCATCCCATCAAAATAACTCTCCAGTTTGTCCCATGAAAAGATATATATACTGTATTTTTTTGGACTATAAGACTCCCTTTTTCTCCACCAAAAGTGGGGGGAAAAAGTCACTGCGTCTTATAGTCCAAATGCAGGGAGTTCCTGACTTGTGAATGCCTTCCAATACGAACCTCCAACCGGCCGCAATGTCGGGGACTCCCTGTACTGTGCCCATGCAGAGGAGGACACGGGGACACAAAGGGACATAGTGGAAGACACAAGGGGGAAGCAGGAGGACACAAGGTGGACAGAGGAGGGCACGAAGACACAAGAGGTACAAGGGGATATAATCCACAAGATGCCCCTTCACCATGGATGCACCAGGTTTAGTATATATAATTTCCCCCCTGGTTTTGTCCTCTAAACCTAGGTGCGTCTTATGGTCAGAAGCGTCTTATAGTCCGAAAAATACGGTAGACACAATAGGAAAATAGAACTTACGATTTTGTACACAATAGCTTTCTAAGTTCAATTTTCCTATGGCATCACATCTAAAACCAAGCTTCACCTGACTGACACTCGCTGTATAGGGCTACAAATCCTCTTAAAGGGCACAACTGCGCATTTGACAGCTGAAACAGGTATTTACACTTATAGAGGATGTTCACTTCCATAATACTTTGCATATAAAAGACTTTGTACTAGACCCTTTCACCGCGATGAGGTTGTCTTATGGAAAGGGACCTTAACCAGAATGCATTTCTCAGTTGCTAACTCGCACTCTCCAGTCAGAAGGCTGGTAATAGGAGTTTGTCAATTTTTGTGCTAAGCTAATAAGGAGGTCTAGGTGAAGGCATAGCACTTGTTTGTCTTCTGTGACATAGGATCTGCTTGCCACCTTTACAGATCTCTGGCAGGTAAATCCTCTTAGATACTGTATTTTTAATTATGGCCATTTGTCTGGAGTTCCTCTTTAAAAACTGTAATAAGTACTGTTATATCTTGGTTTCCAATAATGATTAAAATGGGGCCCTGATGCAGTATATTTGCATTATAGACCTTGCTTCCATAATTTATATACCAGGATAGCAGTGGCATGTTATGTAAACATCTACTTGCTAATCCATCCCCATTCACTCTACTCATGCTAAATGCTCCTGCTACATTTAACTGTATCCACTGTGCTCAGTCTCACTGATATAAAGCAGGACACTTCAAGGAAATCTTAGTATGGAAGGATTCATTGCTGACTCCCCTATGAGAATGCAACATGTCGGATTGTTATGGTGATTCTCTGATCTTATGGAAATGGACCTTAACCTATGTTACCCTAACCTGTGTGTATCTGAGTCAATATGGTTTCAAGAACTGTTGATGGTTTCATAAACTGTCGGTGTTGGAGTCACTGATTTTTGTACCCACTCCACAGCCCTGAATCCCTGACGTATCCCTGCTAAGTAATGGTCACATGGTTTAACAGTAATCTGCTTTAGGCTAGGTACACGTTGGCAATAAACACTGTTGTACTCCCCTCATTGTGATGGGGTATTGACACTGAAAAAGAAAATCCAGATTTCTGTGGCAACCTGCACACTGATGATTTTTGTGCTCAGTGGTTGTCATGTCTGTCAGACACAGGAGCATGGATGTTCTCTAGGGCAAATATATATTGTATACTCTTTTGGGCAGAAGAGCAAGGACAGGCATTATGTTTACCTTTAATGTTTACACAGCTGTTATCACCTACTTACGCTTTTTGTTCTAACTTCTTTAGGTTTTTGTACAAATCCATCCAAGGAACAATGTTTCCAACCCAAGTACAGGTTAGACGCCAAGTGTTGAAAGCTCACCCAGAATGCCTTGTTCATATGATCAACAAGCTGAATACCAATACTGCTCCTGTGCCAGAAAAACAAATTACTACTACCTTATCAACTGTTAGTGACTTTCATCCAATAAAAATACAAACAGAAGCATTTGTGGACCAAGAGAGAGAGACTCAAGTTCTGTATTCTGCTAAACAAGAAGTTAAAGGTTCGCCTGAGAAAGCTGCTGGTGTGAGTGTGGATCCTTCTGTTTCATTTGTGTTGAAAGACCAATCAGTAATTAGTTCCCAGGCTTTCAGCTATGACACTGTCTTATGTGGAAATGACATGCTGCGGTGGAATCCAAGTGTGGACCAATCTGACACTGGATTGATAAACTGGATTACATCGACTCCTTTGCTCAAGTATTCTAGACCAAAGCAACTCTCTGTCAGTGGCCAGGACATTTCCAGAGAGTTTTCTGAATTGCCATTGAGCTTCTCTGTTCCCAAAGACTCCAACAGTGTCCTTCCAGACAGGGCAATCTGGCCCACAGGCAATGGGGAAATGCAAGAAACAACATTTTTATGAGTTTATATATGAAGAGTTTATTTATATTTTCTATTTGCACAGATACTTTTTTAGCGGATTTAATTTGTTTTGATATACAAAAGCAGGAAATTGTCGGTACATGCTCATTTTGTCTATTTTATGTAAATATTGTTATAAATTTATGTTAGAGCTTTAGAGAAAGAGAAAAATATATGAACAGAGGAATTTTAATATTTTACAGTTAAAAGGCTTTACCAAACTTCTGAAATGTAAAAGTCTATTTGTAGAGAGAAAATGTCTATTTTATGTACAGTATATACACCATGGTGCCTGCCTTCTACTGGAAGGTGTTCTTAGCTACACTGACTGAACAAGACACTAGCCACGCTGTGTCATATTCTACAGTTTGTTACTAAGCGTGTTTGATTTCTAACTCCTAACACCATAGATCCATGAGATCTAATGCTGGACTCCAGATAAATATAATTTAATCCTGAATGGTTACATGTGTTTTTAAAGGACACCTGAAGTGAGTGGCTGCCATATTTATTTCCTTTTAAGCAATACCAATTGCCTGACATCCTGCTGATGTTTTTGGCTTTAGTGGTGTCTTAGTCATGCACCTGAAACAAGCATGCAGCTATTTTACTAGTCACACTTCAGGTAGAAACACCTGATCTGCATGCTTGTTCAGGCTCTATGGCTAAAAGTATTAGAGGCAGAGGATCAGTAGGATGGCCTTTTCACTTCAGGTGTCCCTTAAACACTGGCAATAATAGGACATGATTCATCAATGTTATCCGCATTGAATCCTTGCAGATTTGCGAACAGAAGGTTGTGCTGTAAACCTGTGCAGGCTATACTGTACAACAGTGCTATCAGTATTCTCATTATACGCTTGATTACAGAAGGGGAGAGCAGAATGCATTTCTCAGTTGCTAACTCGCACTCTCCAGTCAGAAGGCTGGTAATAGGAGTTTGTCAATTTTTGTGCTAAGCTAATAAAGGAGGGCTAGGTGAAGGCATAGCACTTGTTTGTCCTGGATCTTCTGTGGCATAGGATCTGCTTGGCACCTTTACAGATCTCTGGCAGGTAAATCCTCTTAGATACTGTATTTTTAATTATGGCCATTTGTCTGGAGTTCCTCTTTAAAAACGGTAATAAGTACTGTTATATCTTTGTTTCCAATAATGATTAAAATGGGGTCCTGATGCAGTATATTTGCATTATAGACCTTGCTTCCATAATTTATATACCAGGATAGCAGTGGCATGTTATGTAAACATCTACTTGCTAATCCATCCCCATTCACTCTACACATGCTAAATGCTCCTGCTACATTTAACTGTATCCACTGTGCTCAGTCTCACTGATATAAATCACGACACTTCAAGGAAATCTTAGTATGGAAGGATTCATTGCTGACTCCCCTATGAGAATGCAACATGTCGGACTGTTATGGTGATCCTCTGTTTGTATTTCAGAATCGCTGATCCAGAACATGGAAGCTCATCAAGTGTCCTGAATTCACTGCTGCATGCTTGTTTGATGTGTGCATCTCCGAAACTACTGAAGCTGGATGGCAAGCATGACAGCCCAAAAGCTAGAATGTTTTTAAAACAGAATAGAGATGATGGCCCCTATAATTTGTATGATGTGCACAATAGTACATATATGGATCCTCGAATGTTCTGTAAAGTTGGCATGTATCCAGTTATATACCAGTAAATCATGGAAAAGTACACTATTCAATTTAAATGTAAAGCATTAGTCGATGACCACAAAACTGCAGCATGGGGGTGAGGAGCCACACTCACTTTGTACAAAATAAATGCAAAGTTATAGCCTCGTACAAAAAATAAAAAGGTTACAAACAATTGGACTAAAGTACAAGAGAGTAGATTTAGAAACAAAAGGTAGAGCAAAACAGCAGAATGTGGAGAGTCCAAATACTGGCCACCTTTCTCACGCAGTATTCCCAGGGCTACAAGTATCCCACCTTAGTATCTGTGTGATTGAAATCTATGCCCTGTTTATGTCCTGTTATTCCTGTCAAGGCGTAGATTTAAATCATCCATACCACGCAGTCTTGTCGCTTGTGCCTTTCACGTCACTGCACCTGCTCGCTCTGTTGTCGCACAGACAGGAGAGCTTTCATATCTTGGTCAGGAGCCAATTTCATTGGGTCCTAACCTTGTGATTACTGTGAGGCAATAACAGTAATCGCATATCTTAACAGGGAAAGGACAGCTTTGGTCCTGAAGTGGTTAAGGGAGGGTGACAGAAGGTAACATCACAGCAAGCTTGCTACTTCCTGTCTGAAAATTTGACTTAAAGGAATTGTCAGGCAAAAAAAAAAAAATGAGTTTCACTTACCTGGGGCTTCTACCAGCCCCATGCAGTGATCCTGTGCCCTCGTAGTCACTCACTGCTGCTCCAGTCCCCCGCTGCCAGCTAGTTTCGTTTTTGCCGACCCTCGGGGTCAGCTGGCTGCATTGTGTACATTTTTACGCATTCCCGCTGGTGCAGGAACATTAACGCATACATTTTTACGCGTTAGTGGTACAACGCATAAAAATGTACGCGTTGCACCACTAACGCGTAAAAACGCAGGTGTTAATGTTCCTGCACCAGCGGGAATGCGTAAAAATGTATGCAATGCGGCTCGCCGACCCAGAGGTCGGCAAAAACTAAACTAGCTGGCAGCGGCGGACTGGAGCAGCAGTGAGTGACTACGAGGGCACAGGATCGCTGCATGGGGCTGGTAGAAGCCCCAAGTAAGTGAAACTCATATTTTTATTTTTTTGCCTGACAATTCCGTTAAGTCAAAAGTCTTATTTTTAAATGACTGTTCACAGAGAACGGGGGGAACGAGGAGAGGATTGGGCAATGCACAAGGTATGTGGGTCTAGCATGAACATAACTGTGCTTTCCTCTACCTCATGACAGGTATACTTTAACAACTAACTGGCAGCAGTGTTCAGTACTATTTTGCAGAACAGCAGCTAGTGGCTTTATATTCACTAGCATGGCTTCCACTTTCTAAGTGAAGATTTGTTAGGATTTTCTGTACTGAACACACAGGAATAATGTCATCAGAAACATAGTTATTTATCTCCAGTTGATTTGCACATGAATGTCAGATGATGTCTCTTCTGATCAGCACCAGATAATTTTCTCTTCATAAACATTTATTAACCATTTTCAACAATGCAAAATTGCGATGGACATTCAATCAAAGATCAGTTTTGGACAGATGTGCCCATTGTCAAGCTGCAAAGTGACGATGGGCAGAGCTCTGCCTGAAATGGCACTTTGTTTAAATGCCCATTACATATTTTTCTTTTTGGACTGTCACACTGTGATGCTGTTCTAACAGGAGGATCATGCTAACTTGGAGTTATCCAAATATTGGGATTCTGACATTATGCACTAAAATACTATGGATGTTATGGGATAATCCTTGCTGATCATTGTCTTCCGAGAGGAATTGTTGTTAATCTTGCCTTATTGAATATGCAATATAATGTTTATGAAGAGAATTATCTAGTGCTGGTCAGAAATTGCTTACTGCGTGAGGAGCTATATCCTCCTGTGTGTCCTGCAGGATTGACCCGTTGTGCACAGTAAAGGTAATTGACTGAGAGAGTGGCTCCTTCCTGCATATTGTTAGAGGATGAAAGTCTACCATGTCTATGTAGTTTAAGGGATACAAGAGCCCGAAAGAAGGAGGCGAAATGGGGGTTCTCCTCTGCCCCACTCCTTTATTACCTAAAAACACCCCCCCATTCCCCCGGCAGCCTCTTCCGGGAGTCGGTATCAATGCGTTTTCTGCGCTGGCCCATCTGCACGTGTCCTACAGCTTGTGGCCAGGAGCGCTGTGTGCATGACATAAATTGTGACATCATGCAAAGAGGGCTTCCGGCCACGGTCGCGCGCTGTAGGACGCACACAGCCAGATGCCGTGATCCTGACTCCTAGTGACCTGGAAGAGGCTGTGGGGGGGGGGGGGGGGGGGGTTGTCTGTAGGTAATAAAAGAGGGGGGGGGGGAATAACGAGGGGGAGCGGTGGGCATCAGCACAGCTTCCCTTACATGCCTGCTCACCACATTTCTCCTCTTCTTGACTCTGGTATCCTTTAAGGCCTCCTTACACAAGCAGCTGAAGGCTGTGAATTCAACACCTGTCAGCTGCTCTTGTTTACCGACCAAGCGCTTCCTAGCACTCAGCAGGGGTGGTGGACAGGCGGCCCCCCCATGAAGTGGAGTCTGAGCACGGAAGTTGCTATTCTACAATACATGAGATGGTTTTGCACCGCTGGAGAACGCCACCACATGCGAAACGTGACACGTGGTGTTACCAAACCCTGCCATTTGGCTGCCTGTCATTGCAGCCAAGTGGCGCTTGGGGACGGGGAGGCTGAACTGGTGGACAGATGCGCAGTTAAGTCTCCGTGGAAAAGAGGTCTTACATTATACACCAGAAGCTGAAGCATGCAGCAGTTTGCCTCATACTATAAGCACGGTATTGCTGCTTTCTGTGGTAATTAATGCTGAAACCACAATCAATGCAGATATACAGTCTTATCCAGGTCCCATTTGAAATCTTTTTAGGAAAACCTTAATTAACTACAAAAATGCTTTAATTGTAGAAATGATAGCATTGGTACATATAGATAACTTGTGTTTATTTGTAATTGTTGCACAATGGTAATTAAGCTGACAATGTTAATTTTATGGTTTAGGGTAAATCTTAAAATGCATTTCATATTACTATGGAACTGTCATTAAAGGGACATGGCGAAAAATTGTAAAATTTAATATATGTGCAAGCCTATATATACAAATAAGTATGTTTTTCCAGAGTAAAATGAGCCATAAATTACTTTTCTCCTATGTTGCTGGCACTTCCAGTAGGCAGTAGAAATCTGATAGAAGTGACAGGTTTTGGACTAGTACATCTCTTTATAGGGGATTCTCAGAGCTTTATTTATATCAAAAGCACTTAGTAAATGGCAGTTGCTCTGTCCAACTGCCAAAAAAACGTGTAGGGAGCAGGGAAGCTGGCCAGCATCATTGTATAAATCCTTTTTAGTGAATATCTTTATAAAGAATAAAAGCCTTACTAAGAATCCTCTATGAAGAGATGGACTAGTCCAAAACCTGTCACTTCTGTCAGATTTCTACTACCTACTGTAAGTGACAGCAACATAGGAGAAAAGTAATTTATGACTAATTTTACTCTAAAATTTAAAAAATGTGCAAACATAGACAAATAAGTACATTTTTTGACACAGTTTTTCGTAATAGTGCCCCTTTAACATAACGCGGTGCAATAGAGGCTGCCACTGCCTTAAAGGATACCCGAACTGACGTGACATAATGAGATAGACATGTGTATGTACAGTGCCTAGCACACCAATAACTATGCTGTGTTCCTTTTTCTTTCTCTGCCTGAAAGAGTTAAATATCAGGTATGTAAATGGCTGACTCAGTCCTGACTCAGACAGGAAGTGACTACAGTGTGACCATCACTGATAAGAAACTCCAGCTATAAAACAGTTTCCTAGCAGAAAATGGCTTCTGAGAGCAAGAAAGAGTTAAAAAGGGGGAATTTCTTATCAGTGAGGGTCACACTGTAGTCACTTCCTGTCTGAGTCAGGACTGAGTCAGCCACTTACATACCTGATATTTAACTCTTTCAGGCAGAGAAAGAAAAAAAGGAACACAGCATAGTTATTTGTGTGCTAGGCACTGTACGAACACATTTCTATCTCATTATGTCACATGTCAGTTCGGGTATCCTTTAAGCCCCATACACACGCTCAACAAAAGTCTTTTAAATGCACAATTATCAAACAACTTTTGTTTTTGAAACAACCAAAAAACGTTGTTTGCTTTTGTTCAAACAACTGATAAGACACAGCTCAAGTCAATCCAACAGTTGAATTGATTTGAGCTGTGTTTTATCAGTTGTTTGAACAAAAGCAAACAACGTTTTTGCGTTTTTTCAAAAACAAAAGTTGTTTGATAATTGTGCATTTAAAATAATTTTGTTGTGCATGTGTATGGGGCTTTACAAACTGCAGCCTACCCTACTTGTTAGGTTGTGAAGCACCTGATAAGCAAGGATGTGGCTGAGGTCAGTGTCCAACTGAGAGGTGGAAAAACTGAGGAAATCCACTTGCTGGCCAAGCAGTATTAGCCCTGTGTTATCACTCACAATAGAAACCTACAGCAAGTCCTCACTGTGAGCAACAACACCTGATTACTGCTGCTTGGCCAGCAAGTGGATTTTCACAGCTCTTCTAGCTCCCAGTCCAACACTGGCTGAGGTGTTGTCTGCATAACGAGAGTGATGTTTGTGAGTCAGACGGTGACAGGTTCTAGGATTTTAGGTTGATTGTAGATTGCCTTTAACACAAAAGAAACAGGACAAAAGCTGGATGATTTGAGTACACTAGGATCTATGCATTCATCGGCTTATGGCTTGTTCTCATTACAGATTTGCTAAGCTACTGATGATAACCAAATGTATGTCCAGAAACAATATGGAGCTTATTAAAAGTCAATTTATTTAAAATAATAAAATCTGGCTATGAAGGATAAATCTTTATTTTTGCTTCAAGGCTTTTTTTCTTGTTGTTAATTTCATTATTATTTGTGTCTTCGTGACATAACAATGTATTTTAAGGAACAAATAATTGTGCCCTGTTACCTAAGTAAAGCCTCGGTTCCATCTTGATGCTGCGGGAAGCGATGGCTCCGCGATTTGTGGTTGCGATTCCATTCATCATAGTGAATGGGATGTCATCGCTAACGTGTTAAAATGCGTTGGGATTCCATAGTGAATGACAATGCATCGATGGAATCATCAGACAGTGTATGTAGCCTATGCACTTTCTGATATCCCTGCAGATTGCAATGCATTTCCTAAAGCGACTGGAATAATGCAGATGGAAACGAAGCCTAAATAGTCTGAAGTGCTTTTTGTTATGTAGCCTGGGGCACCTTGGTTTGTTTCCCGTGTACATGTAAAAAGGTGATAAAATTACAGATACTCTATTAGGTGCTATGTAATTACCATACTAAAATTTCAGTAATCTTTACCAATATATTACTATAGCCTAACCTGAACCCATTCTCACTTGGACACTCCCTCTATCAATGCTTAACCCCCCCCCCCCCAAACCTGTGCCTAACTCTAACTGAGAACCCCTATTGGTGCCTAACCAATCACCAACCGATGTCAAACTAACTGACCCTTCCTCACAATGCCTAACCAATCCATCGCCGCAAAATGCCTAATCCTAACTGATCCCGCCATTTACTGCAGCAGTTTATATAGCGGGTGGCCCAGATCACTGCAATTTTATCGGAGGGCTTCAGATTACCAGGTATACCTGCTAATTGCAGCCATTGACATGAGCACATTTGGTGGTGCCCAAACAACTGCGGCACCTCCAGTGCCCTTTTTACCTGCTTCACATTCTCCACCTGACACTATGTTCATGGTGGATTTTATTTTTAATTCAAAAGCACTTTGGTTGCTCCAATTTTTAATTTACAAAGAAGTAAATTAACTTTCACTGAACGTGACCCAAATGGGTCAGTAGTATAAAACTAGCCATGCTTAGGTGAAGGCATTCCTTAAAGGGAAGGTTCAGGGACTATCCGAAAAAAAAAAATCCGCATCCACTTACCTGGGGCTTCCTCAAGCCCGTGGCAGGGAGGAGGTGCCCTCGTCGCCGCTCCGCAGGCTCCCGGTGGTCTCCGGTGGCGCGCCCGACCTGGCCAGGCCGGCTGCCAGGTCGGGCTCTTCTGCGCTCCAAGGCCCGGCACTTCTGCGTCCCACGCCGGCGCGCTGACGTCATCGGACGTCCGCCGGGCTGTACTGCGCAGGCGCAGAACAGCCCGGAGGACGTCCGATGACCTCAGCGCGCCGGCGTGGGACGCAGAAGTGCCGGGCCTTGGAGCGCAGAAGAGCCCGACCTGGCAGCCGGCCTGGCCAGGTCGGGCGCGCCACCGGAGACCACCGGGAGCCTGCGGAGCGGCGCCGAGGGCACCTCCTGCCTGCCACGGGCTGGAGGAAGCCCCAGGTAAGTGGATGGGGATTTTTATTTTTTTCGGATAGTCCCTGAACCTTCCCTTTAATCTAAATTCCACAACTTCTGATTTGGACATCACAGTGGTGAATATTGATTAGCAGAGGGAAGCTA
This sequence comes from Hyperolius riggenbachi, assembly GCF_040937935.1. Taxonomy (NCBI): domain Eukaryota; kingdom Metazoa; phylum Chordata; class Amphibia; order Anura; family Hyperoliidae; genus Hyperolius; species Hyperolius riggenbachi. Next base: position 219,589,872 of record NC_090647.1, read on the forward strand.
CTGACATATCGCCCAGTGTTGGTCGTAACTGGACATGGCAAAGGGAAGAAAGATACAGTATTTATAAGCATATAAGCAATGCACAGTGGCTTTCTTTGTAAGCTACTTCATACACAGAGGTAAAAGTAAGTAGCTTCTGTCTCATGAATGGTCTCCTCTGGCTGGGTAAGTGATCTGTGCTTGTTTTATGTGTGAGCAGACCGTAGAGCCGTGGCTCCATTACTGAACACATCTGAGAGCAATAACCCACCTGAGAGTAGCTCCCAGCTGTGGTCAAAGAATAAAGACCCACCATCATATCATAGGATGTGTGCAGGGCCGGTGCTAGACTCTTTGCTGCCTGAGGCAAACTTGTGGGGAGATGGCTCCCATCCAAATGAAAAGATCACACAGCACCCAACAATTTACTCTGCTTAATTTAATGTTCTCATATGACATGCTGCAGCTCAACATAGTAGCACACAAACCGTGACAAACAAACTGCTCACCCTCAGCCACTCCATTCCTCTCTCAGGAAGGTACACACAGTACAAAAATGCTGCCCCTGAAATCTCTGCGCCTGGTGCAAATGTTTCACCTTGCTTCATGAGAGAACCGGCCCTGGATGTGTAATCATCCTTCTTCTTCTTAGTATTTCATCGATTGAAAACACACGGGAATACGGTTTGTTTTAATGCCGTGTTTCACTGGATATAATTTTGCTCTCAACGAAGATCTGATTGAATATTTCTCGATAAAGACCCTGGCAGCATCCTTCCGATCAATAGCTGATTGAGAAATCAATTGGAAAAAAATTACTTCAGTGGATATTTTGTTTAGATTTGAAAAGCATTTCCAACCGCAAGTACAGAGGAGAGAATGCAATTGAATGCAAAGAGAAACTCTGTATATAAAGTCTCCGACTAAACCCTTGTTCACTAATGCTGAGGGCCCATTCACACTTACAAAATGCAAAACGCTGGTGTTTTGCACGAGTGATTTTTCAAGTGGAAAAATCACTGAACACTGCAGTGATTTTGCCGCGATCGTGTTTAGTGCTTCTATAGCACTGAAACGCGATCGCCGGGAAATCGCCTGAAAATGGTGCAGGCGACGTGTTTGCGTTTTTGGGCGATTTGTGGCCATTAGTGCAAATCGCCCAAGTAAGAATGGGCCCATAGGCTTTCATTACGCTAGCGCATTTAAAAAGCGCTAGCGTTTGAGCGTTTTGCCGAAATCGCGGCAACACGCTCTAGTGTGAATGGGCCCTAACAGGAGATTCTCTACTGCAAGAATCTGATCCATAAAATCACTTCTTACATTTTCCCCAATGCGCACAAAACAATTTTGGTCCAATTGTGGTGCAATTGAAAAGTCCTACCTAGTCACAGCAAAAATGCTGCAGGCAGTGCATTGTGATTTAACTAGCATTGCAACACAGCCGTGGAAAGAAAACTGCCCCCGATTTCTTTCCCATGAGCATATCGCACGTAATCCAAAAACCAAACTGACGCACACCCTCCTAAGAAATATATGTAACCCGAGGGGTACGTGAGATGTTACCAATAATGGGAGGTACTTAAAGAGACACTGAAGCGAAAAAAAAAATATGATATAGTGAATTGGTTGTGTACTATGAATAATTACTAGAAGATTAGCAGCAAACAAAATATTCTCATACTTTTATTGTCAGGTATATAGTGTTTTTTCTAACATTGCATTATTCTCTAATATGTGCAGATTACACAACACTCAGCATTCAAAATGAGTCTTTCAGAGCAGTCTGTGAAGTAATGACCTCTCCTCTAGCAGAGGAAAAGTAAATAGTCCAGGAACAGTTGAGATAATAAAAGTCAGATAACAGCCCTCTCCATGACTAACTAAGTCAGAGAGCTTAATGGCTTGTTTGCATAGAGATAACAACTGGAGTTTCTCAACTCTTCCTGTACTGGAAACAATTACACTGATGTATCTGATCTTAATGTTTTATTTCTTAGCTGTACTACACATACAAATCATAATATCATAATTTTTTTTTCGCTTCAGTGTCTCTTTAACCAACACTATTATTATCAGGGTACATGCTACAATAAATGTTGTGAAACCATGTCGTCCAGCTAGCCTCATCAATACACTACCCCATCCCGCATATCTAAAGTCAGCTGTCCACTTCCCCTACCACTATATGCAAATAAGTGTACCATCTGCTGGCCTCCTCCTTCACCCGTTTTGCATCACGTTTCCTTCTAATCTCCTTGTGAAGGTTCAGCTAAATCTGAACCAGTGTAATGTCCACTCCCTCCGAACAATGTGAATGATCACTTATGTTCTGTTGAGGAGCACCCTAGTAAATCATGGTCTTTACTTTCTTCCTTGCCTATCCAATAGATGGTCTGATATTGCTTATGTGGACATCTCTCTCTCATTGTTCCACTATTGATTCATCTCACACTGTATTACAAGAATTGTGTTGTACTAGAAAAGCTTGCCAGTGAAATTAGCAGATGAGGACAATAAAATATATTGACATGTTTAATATTACACAATGTGGAGTAAGACCACATTCAGGACCTTCTTGCCTTTTTTCCCATTTAATCCTGAAAATGAAGTTTCAGAATTCTGATAAAGCTAGGGGAAAGTTTCTATGTCAACTGGGCACACTTGTCTGAACTGTGCACACCTGTTAATTGTACAATCATTGTATGCAATACCCCAAAGATTGTCAGATTGTGTCTGCGCATCCATCTGCCCTTAACTGTTACTACCGAAATCGTGTGTGTGTGTGTGTGTGTGTGTGTGTGTGTGTGTGTAATTTTAGGTATATTACAAAGGCAGCACTATAGACCTCTCTCGCCTTGCAGTGCTGGGTCTCTGGTTCAAAACTTAACCAGGGCACTATTATTATTATTATTATTATTATTATTTATTGTATTTATAAAGCGCCAACATATAACGCAGCGCTGGACAATAAATATATACAATGATACAAGGATGACATACATAGGGTTATACACATAGAACAAAGTTATACATACAAATTGTACAAAATACATGATCATGCAATATGGGCTGGTTAGGTAGGCCCAGTAATACAAGTACAGGCTGTCATAGGACAGGAGCACATGATCCTGTAGATTACACTAGGGAGTGGAGGACCCTGCCAGAGGCTTACAATCTAAAGGGAGGGGTGGAAACACTAGGGGGGGCTGTTAAATATTCCTTAGAGAGTTACTGTGTGGTAGGAGGTGGGTAGGCCATCATAAAGAGGTGGGTTTTGAGGGCTTGCTTGAATGTGTTGAAAGAGGGAGCAAGTCTGATGGGTGGTGGAAGGGCATTCCAGAGGGTGGGGGCAGCTCTTGAGAAATCCTGCAGGCGGGCATGGGAGTGTGAAATGCGCGGGGTGGTGAGGCGAAGGTCGTTGGAGGAACGGAGTGGGCGACCTGGTGTATACTTGTGAACAAGCTGCGAGATGTAGGTAGGGCATGTTTTGTGCACAGATTTATACGCCAGGCATAGAATCTTGAAACTTATCCTGAGACGGATAGGGAGCCAGTGCAGGGATTCACAAAGGGGAGATGTGGATGCAGAGCGGTGCGAAGAATGGATGAGTCTTGCAGCCGCGTTCATCACTGATTGAAGGGGGGCAGTGCGTTTCAGGGGGAGGCCAGAAAGGAGTGAGTTACAGTAATCAAGGCGGGAGATGATGAGGGCATGGATGAGCAGTTTGGTCGTGTCCAGGGTTAAGAATGGGCGGATCTTGGAGATATTACGGAGGTGGAAATTGCAGGCTCTTGTGATGTTTTGGATGTGTGGGATGAAGGAGAGGTCAGAGTCCAAGGTGACACCCAGGCAGCGGGCCTGGGAGGTAGGGACAATGGTTGTGTTGTCGATTGTGAGGTGGAAACCTGGGATGGGTGCAGCAGCATGGGGTGGAAGGATCAGGAGCTCAGTTTTGTCTAGGTTAAGCTTTAGGAACCTAGCTGACATCCAGGAGGAAATTGCTGAGAGACACGAGGAGACCTTGTTTATGGTGGTGGCTGAGAGATCGGGTGTATGGAGGTAAATCTGAGTGTCATCTGCATAAAGGTTGTAATTGAAGCCCAGGGAGGAGATAAGCTTGCCAATTGAGGGAGTGTATATGGAGAAAAGAAGGGGGCCTAGAACAGAGCCCTGGGGGACCCCAACTGAAAGGGGGGCAGGAGTTGAGGAGGAGCCATTGAAGGAAGTGGTGAAGGAGCGATTGGATAGGTAGGAGGAGATTCAGGCCAAGGCAAGCCCATGGATGCCCATGGACTGTAGTGATTGGAGGAGGAGGGAGTGGTCAACAGTGTCAAATGCTGCAGAGAGGTCAAGGAGGAGCAGGATGGAATAACTGCCTTTGGCCTTGGCAAGGGTAAGGTCGTTGACCACCTTGGCGAGGGCTGTTTCAGTTGAGTGCGCAGGTCGGAATCCAGACTGTAGGGGGTCAAGTAGGGCATTGGTGTTGATGTATTGGGTAATGCGCTGGTGGACTAGGCGTTCGAGGAGTTTAGAAGCATAGGGAAGGAGGGAGATTGGGCGGTAGTTTGAGGGTAGGGATGGGTCGAGTGAGGGTTTTTTCAGCAGGGGAAGCACAGTGGCCTGTTTGAATGCTTTGGGGAAGATGCCTGTGGAAAGGGAGAGATTGAACAAGGAGGTGAGGACTGGGGCCAGGTCAGAGAAGTGGGGACGAAGAGTATTCGCGGGTACCGGATCACAGGGAGAGGATGTGGGGGGGAAGCCACTAGCAGCAGGCTGACTTCATCAATGGTGGCAGGAGCAAAAGAGGCGAGGGGTGGATGAGACAAGGGAGCCGCTGGGAGGGAAGGCAAGGGGACAACCTGAGACGCATTGGTAAGGGAGGGATGGAGGAGGGAAATTTCATTGCGTATTGTTGCAATTTTAGTGGTGAAGTGGTTGGCAAGGTCATTGGCTGAGAGGGAGGAGCTGGGAGGGGGAGGAGTGGGGTTGAGGAGGGAATTGAAGGTAGCAAAAAGCTGTCGAGGGTTGGAAGCTTGGGTTACAATCAGTGCTGCAAAGTACCTTTGTTTAGCCTCGGAGAGGGCAGTGTGGAAGAGTAACAGTTTGGCCTTGTAATCTAGGAAGTCAGCATTGAGATGTGATTTCCTCCATTTCCGTTCGGCTGCTCGAGTTTCTTTCCTGAGGTTACGTGTGTGGGTGTTGTGCCAGGGTTGGGGGTTGGGAGGCTTGATAGGGCGGAAGATAGAGGGGGCAGCTTGATCTAAAGCAGATGAGAGGGCAAGGTTATATTGTGCAGCCGCTTCATTGGGGCATGTTAGGGTGGGTAGGTGGGAGGAGAGGGAGAGAAGGGGACTTGCTAGGACATTTGGGCTGAGATTACGTAGGTCTCTCTGCCATCGACCAGGCTGAGGGGTGGGGAGAGAAGTTGTTGGTGGGGAGATAGTGAAGGTGAGGAGGTGATGGTCAGAGATAGGGAAAGGTGCGATGTCCAGGTTGCTGAGGGAGGTGGACTTTGAGAATATGAGGTCAAGAGTATGACCAGCGCGGTGGGTGGTGGAATTTGTGTGCTGAGAGAGACCAAGGGATTTGGTGAGGGAGAGTAGCTGCTTGGCAGCAGTGGAGATAGGCTCATCGATAGGTAAGTTGAAATTCCCGAGTATGATGCTGGGGAGGTCAGATGACAGGATGTGGGGGAGCCAGGAGGCCAGGTTGTCCAGGAAGAGTGAAGTTGGAGCAGATGGGGGGTGATATAGGACCGCAATGATGGCTGGGAGAGGTTGGTACAGGCGGATTACATGGGCCTCGAAGGATGAGAAGTGCAGGGAAGGGGGCGGTGATAGGACCCGGAAGGTGCAGGGTGCGGAGAGAAGCAGACCCACTCCTCCTCCAGACCTGTTGTCAGGTCTGGGGGTGTGACTGAGATGCAGTCCCCCATAGGAGAGAGCAGCGGCTGCGGTACAGTCAGAGGGGGTGAGCCATGTCTCTGTGAGGGCGAGGAAGGTGAGGGATTTAGAGAGGAAGAGCTCATGGATGGATGTGAGCTTGTTGCGGACAGATCTGGCATTCCTTAGACCACAAAACAGAGGGAGAGAGTGCCTGGGGGTTGTATGGATGGGAATGAGATTATTATGGTGTGGTCTGCAGATGCAAGAGTGTGGAGGGGCTGGAAGGGGGTTGGCTGGGGGTTTGGGGACCAGTGGGGGTCTAGGAATGGGTGGGTTGAGGATGGAGGGAGAAAGCACTGGGACCAGCTGGAGAAGCAGGTGGAGGAATAGCATGTGGTAGTGGTGGAGGGGTGGCAAAGGGTTGGTAGGAATATGGTGGGTGAAGTGTGGGTGAGCCAGAGAAAGGACTGGGGGGAAGGGGTGCATTACGTTGTGTGGAGAGGAGGCTGGCAGTGGTTTGGACAGAGGTAGATGTGTAGAGAACGGTGGAAGATGCATGGAGTAGGAGAGAGGAAGTAATGTGTGTGAGGTTTGGATAGTGATCAGGAATGCAGGTGAGGCTAAAAGATTGAGGAAGTTACCTTGGTGTAATGCTGATTTCTGCTGAATTGCTGTTGAATTCTGGTAAATTCTGGTTAATTTCCACCCTTAGAAGACGACCCGAAGTCGGCCGGCCCGACTACCAGACCTCCTGATATACACACAGCATCAGAGCAAATGAGTAATCAGGATGGTCTGGCAGACGATTTGCAATTAAGCAGGGGGGAGGGCCACTATAGTCTCCTGCAAATCAAACAAGCTTGTAGGTGTTACAACTTTGTTTGAAATTACAGACAGGCCAGCAGTGTGAAACAAAAGCCAGAATTTCAATAGCAAGTAGTTTTCAATAGCAACTATCTGAGTTTGTATGTTCTTCCTGTGTCTGCGTGGGTTTCCTCTGCTCATTCTGGTTTCCTCCCACATCCCAAAAACATACAGATAACTTAATTGGCTTCCCCCTAAATTGGCCCTAGACTACAATACATACTCGATACATACAGTACATAAACATAGGACTATGATAGGGATTAGATTGTGAGCCCCTCTGAGGGACAGTTATGTCACAAGACATTATACTCTGTACAACGCTGTGGAAGATGTTGGTGCTATATAACAGGGCGTCAAGATTTTCTTTCTTTAGCATTACAAATGTATTTGTGTCTTCTGTGTGATAAAAAAAAAAAATGTTAGGCGTAAGGGTAGGTTCACAGTGGGAGTTGGGTTACGTACCCTGTGACAGCAGGATGACAACGGAACAAGAAAGCTGTGCTAAACGTTATCTGCGTGTTATGGTGAGCAGTGAAGTATTCAGTTAATGAAAAGTATGCTTCACTGTGCTGTTAATGTGAGTTATGCAGTAAACACACAGGGGATACCGCGCTCTGTCATACCACACTGCAATGGCTGCAATGTGAACGACTCATTGCTTTTGCACTGCAGTGCGAGGTTCTGTGTTACAATGCGGCCGTTACAACGCACCGTAATGGCACTCTGTGAACCTAGCCTTAGTCTAGCTTCCATTATGCTTTTTTTTTTTTTTTTTTCTTTCATATGCTTTTATGCATTTACTTGAAAGTAAAAACTTGCTGAGCAGAGTTGAATATTCCAGTGCCCCTCCAGTTCTATAGCCTGCCACTGTCTATCTCCTCTGTGGTAAGACATATACATAATAATTGATCATTCTCTCGTACCTCTGTTTCCCTCTCTATTAGCATAAGTACATTGCATTTCAGAAGCTGCAGCATTTGAATATCCTGTTAATATGGAAACATCTATTCTGACTTGGTTTTCATACCTACGTGTCTATTCATACTGACAATACTCCTGGACTTTACCTGGTGGTACAGTACTGCCCATGTGACCCAACTTTGGGCTATGCCATGGGCATTCCATGGTAATTTCCTATAGGAGGAATTAGCATGTACAACGATCACCACATAAACATCAGTGTTGAACACACAGCAACAAAGGAATTTATAAAATGTTTTCTTTCTGCATAGACGTATTTTATTGAGGCGTTTCACCTCTCATACAAACAGAGTGGAACATAAATAACCTTTTGCTCCCAAGTCAATAAAGCATTAGAGCTGGTCCACACTAGGTCCGGAAACGTATCCGTGGCTGCGTTTTTCAAACCTGATGAAAAACGGAGTCCCGGATACTAATGTTTAAAATAGCAGCCAGCCTCACCCAAGTAAAAAACGGATCCGTCTGCGTTTGCGGGGATCCGTTTTCAAAACCTGAACGGAAGGTCTGGATCTGCTGCATTTTCACGCAACGGATCAGGACCACGGATACACGCAGGGGTAGTGAAAGCAATGAGAAAACGCATCTCCAGCTCCACAGGCAAAAAACGGATGTGAAAACGGATAGCCTGAGCTTTATGATTGGCCCAAAAAATCCTCCCACTCCTTCCTAATGATAGAGACGTTTTCTGTCAGGGAAAAACCTGAACGGAAACTGATACAAAACTGATGCACTTTCATCAGTTTGCAGTACGGTGGGTACTTCCCCTGATCCGGACTGCAGTGTCCGTCCTGCAACCGGGTCTAGTGTGGACCCAGCCTTAATAATGTACTTACTAATTTTAGGCACCTGGAGAACCCCATGGCTGCCTATTGTTCACAAACGCTTTTCCACAGTGCCTACATGTTGTTTGCTGTTATTTCTGCAGGCCTATGCTAAACCGTTATATACAGGTTTGTGGATAACGTCTGATGATTTCTCTGCAAGGGAGGGCTTTTTGGTGCCAGCAGTGCACCATTTAGCACCAAAGCTTGGCGCGGCTATAGCAGTAATGCTATATACCATGCATAGGTCCCGGACCCTGAATTACATCTCTCTCCGAGTTGCAATAAGTCTAACGAATAGGAATTAACGGTGCTCACCCTGTACCAAAAAGCACTGTGCTGACATGCCATGTCCACATTTCTCTGTGCTATCTATCTCTATGCTATCAATGAAAAAATATAAAAGTTTTTAGTAGGACTAATACTACTATATGTACCCATGTTTCTCTCATGTTGCAGTTCAGATATGCTTTAAGCCTTTATATGAACATTATTTTACTGTGGCCTAAACTGCTTATTATTGGATTTACACATTATGGAATTTGCATCAACTCAGAATTATTAGCATCTTAGTGACCATCCATTTACATCACCTTATCCACCAAGCAACACCCACACTGGAGGGCTGACAAAGCAGCTGCTAAGGGAATAATACCACATGATGGTGAAGAGTCATCTTGCAGGTCTGCTAGACATTCCTGTCAATTGGGTCCATGTTTTGTTGTTCTGTATGTTTTTTAAAGTTCAGTTTGCCAATATGCCTCACATGCATATTTTCATGAATCCCATTGACAACATTATACACATTGACGCTGTGTTTTACGCAATAGCATTTCTGCTTAGTGTGTTCCCTGCCTTTATGTAAATTGCATTCAGCTTGGAATTGGGCCTCTCATAAACAGTTGCAGCTGACTCCGATTGGCCTGATTCCTTGATGCAAGCTATGTGCATTCTAGGCAGAAAAAAAATTGCATATCACCGATCATTACTACAGGGCACGGCAGTTACGGTTCTGGAGGGGGGGCGGGGGTGGCAGGCAGGTCTCTTGCCCCAGGTGCAGTTTGTTGAATTCTTAAAAAGGCGGCAAAATTTGGATGGGGAATGGCAGTTTAGGTGCCAAAACCTGACTTTTAGGTGCCAGAACCTGACCTTGCCCCAGGCGCAACTTGGTCTAGATCCTTCCCTGGGGCACGGAAGTGGCTGTCAAATAAGCTTTTAAATTGTCCATACAGTTTAATAACCTACTTTTGCTGAGAGTTTATTTAAATTAAATTTAGATAACTGTAGAAGATCTAGTCAATGTATGTGGTTGATATAACACTATTATCATTCTGTAAATCTCTTCATGCAGCTTCATAGCACACGTCTCTACTCCATGCTGCAAGCTTGTTTTCACTGGCGAGGTGGTAGGTGGAAATGAATAAGACATAAAATTGTTGTAGTTCTTCATTGTCTTAATATTCTGTCATAACATGAATACAGAGGCTTATAAGTATGCCACTATCAATCTGCAAATAATAATACAGATGTTCTTGATACCTGTCCCATATTGTACTTGTCCTGTGCCCTGATTAAAATGTAATACATTCATTTTGTTTTACACAACAAACAGAATTCAATATATGCAAGAAGACAGGGGTGCAGCTAAGGTTTTTGTGGCCCCAAGCGGACTGTAGCAAGAGGCCCTATCCTGCGCCGCGGCGAAAAATGGGTGTGGCTATCCCGCATAAGTGGGCGTGGCCATGACATGTGGGTGGAGCAGGAGGGCGGATTGGGGCGGGGCTGTTTGCGGGGGAAAAATGGATGTTGGGGTGATTGAGGCGCGCGTAGCGCGCCGAAAGATTGGCGCGGCCATGACATTGTATGGGCGAAGCTTAACCGTAGCACAGCAAATATAGCCAACTATGACCATTAAATAATAAATGCAGCAACAGTTACCCCAGACACCAGAAAATAAAAACGCAATTTGGGCCACATTTCAGCAGAAATCAAACGCAATTAGGGCACATTTTCAGCAGAAATCAAACGCAATTAGGGCACATTTTCAGCAGAAATCAAACGCAATTAGGGCAGAGTTCAGCAGAAATCAAACGCAATTAGGGCCACATTTTCAGCAGATATCAAACGCATTTAGGGCACAGTTCAGCAGAAATCAATCGCAATTAGGGCCACATTTTCAGCAGATATCAAACGCAATTAGGGCACAGTTCAGCAGAAATCAATCGCAATTAGGGCCACATTTTCAGCAGATATCAAACGCATTTAGGGCACAGTTCAGCAGAAATCAATCGCAATTAGGGCCACATTTTCAGCAGATATCAAACGCATTTAGGGCACAGTTCAGCAGAAATCAATCGCAATTAGGGCCACATTTTCAGCAGATATCAAACGCAATTAGGGCACAGTTCAGCAGAAATCAATCGCAATTAGGGCCACATTTTCAGCAGATATCAAACGCAATTAGGGCACAGTTCAGCAGAAATCAATCGCAATTAGGGCCACATTTTCAGCAGATATCAAATGCAATTAGGGCACAGTTCAGCAGAAATCAATCGCAAATTCGCAATTAGGGCTGCGGCTGCAAAAAGAAAAGAATTTACTCACCTGGCAGGCTGGCACTGGCAGAAGTCTTCTCTCCCTGGTCTCCTCTCCCGGCCGGCTTCTCAGGCGCGCAGTTCCCACGGAGCTCCCTTCCTGGCTTCCTCCTCCAATCTCCCGCGCTGATTCATGCAGGGCTACGGGTCGGGAAGATGGCCACCCGAAGCCCTGTACTGGAGACATAGTCTCCAGAGCAGGGCTTCGGCGGCGGCCATCTTCCTGTAGCCCTGCTCTGCTCTGCCAGCCCGGCGGGGCTGCGGGGAAAAAGTGACGTCACGCCGACGTCACGGAGCCGCCGAGGCCCCTAAGATTGTGAGGCCCCAAGCGACCGCTTGGTTCGCTTTATGCCTCGCGGCGCCCCTGCAAGAAGAAAGGAAAGGTATATAGGGAGCTTGATATGAATATTTGAAGTAACCCTTTGAAATTGCTTTGATTTCCTCTGGTATTTCAGTGTAGGATCTTTTTCTGTAAGGAACATGCTCCTGATTAAGAGCTGATTGAAACCTTTCACTTGCATAGTTCCCATATCCAGCAGCCTGACCTTTTATAAGACAGATCGGTGCAAAATACATGTAAATAGGCAAATATGTTAAGCACTTATAAAAATGAGTAAGGGCCAGTGCACACCAAAAACCTCTAGCAGATCCGCAAAACGCTACAAGTTTTTGAAGCAGATTTTCAGAGTGATTCTAGGCATGTTTAGAGATATTTTCTAAACATGCCTATCGTTTTTTTGGAGTGTTTTTGTGTAGCAGATTTCATATATTGTTACAGTAAAGCTGGTACTGAACAGCTTCTGTAACAAAAATGCCTGGAAAACTGCTCTGATTTATCGTTTTTCAGAGCGGTTTGAGCTTTTTCTATACTTTACATTGAGGCAAAAACGCATCTGCAAACCGCAAAAATGCTGCAGGAGCCATGTTTGATAAAAACCTCAAACCGCTGGTGTGCACCATCCCATTGAGATTATTGACATTAGCCAAGCATTTTCACAGGTGGCAGCGGTTTTGAAAACGCTACCAAAAACGCTTGGTTTGCACCAGCCCTCACTGTTGTTTTAGAAAAGACACTGCTTGCTGTGCATCATACAACGTACAATTTAAAACTCCAGTCTCATTACAGACACTACCTACTTACAAACCACTTGAGTTACAATGTTTCAGAGATGCAAACAATGTTGTCATGTACAAAATATGCATAATTTTGCTATTAAAGTGGACCCGAGATAAAATTTAACTCATTGCATAATTGTGTTCCTTTCATATAGTTTATAGGGCATTCCTCAACCCAAATACTTTTTTTGTTTGTTTTAATACTCTAATTCAATATAAACTAAACAAGCCTTGCCCACAGTTTTCCAGAGTGCCTTGGCACTGTAGCAAGGGCTTATGGGAGCTCAGTCTGGGCAGGAGGAGGAGGAGGTTACTAGCCAGGGATTTCAGAGGTAGAGGGGAGAAGGAGAGGGAAGTGAAGTTTTCACAGGCCAAGGGCTGGAGATACAGATCAGCTTGCCTGTGTGTAATGTGACAATCAGAAAATGGCCGCTCTCATTGCATCACAGTAAAACATAAATAATCATAAACTGTTGAAGCTGCTTGCAGCTAGATTTGCTGTGTAAACTATCTAAACTTTAGATAAGATATATAGACAAGTTACTTGTTATAGTTATTTTTTCATCTCTGATCCGCTTTAAAGGGTTACTTAAGTAAAAAAAAAAAGTATAACTTACCTGGGGCTTCTTGCAGTCCCCTAAGAGTCATCCTGTGCCTGTGCCGTCCTTCCCTGACCCTCTCAAAGCTGGCCAGTCGCAGGCTACTGCACATGCACAGTCGGGAGATTTCTGCGTATGCATAGTAGCGATTTGCCCATACTGTTCATGCGCAGAACGCAGCCATGCACGGGGTCGTAATGAAGAGGTGCATGGATGTTCAAGGTAGGATAAGGGGGGGGGACGCTGCAAGGTAAGTTTTCTCTTTTTTTTAGACTTCAGTAACCTTTAATAACAATATTATACATATTTTGTACATTAAGACAACATTGTTTTCATCTCTGAAACATTTTTTTTAAATTAAAGTGAACCTTAACCCTGGGGGGAAAAAGTTTCACTTACCTGGGGCTTCCCCAAGCTCCCTGCAGCCATCCTGTGCCCTCGCCACTCCTCGAGTCTCCTCCGGTTCCCGCTGCGGGTTCGTTTAATTTTTGGACGACTGACAGTCGGCCCCTGGCAATGCATACCTTTCTTCGCCTTCTCGCTGTCAAGTGCGTCATGCGCAGGTACAGTACGCGCCAGATGGCGTGGACGTGTGGGCACTCGTGGCGCAGAAGAGCCGACCCCACTGGCGGGTCCCAATCATTACGGGCGGCCAGCGGGGACATCGAGAAGGACTGGGACTTGTGGCAAGGGACTGAGATGGCTGCTGGGGGCGGGAAGAAGCCCCAGGTGAGTAAAAATTTGATTTTAATAATCACCCCGGAAGTCCTTTAACTTTCAAACAAATTCAACTTGCAGTCTCCCTAAATGAAACCTGTTTTGTAAGTAGAGAACTACCTGTATATAGGCCATCATTGCTTTCCTTTTTTCCAGGATGAAATCGAATGACCTACGTGTTCTTCAAGGTAGTGAGGAGCAACAGATGAATTCTGAATAGGTTTTATTCGAAATTCATCCAGGTAATTAGCACACCTGAGGCGGGGGGGGGGGGGGGGGGGGGGGGGTGGAGGGCAGAGGGTTGAACTTACCCAGGAGCCTTCTGCTTTAATCCTTCCCACAGCGCATTCCACACTGCGTTCCAATTCACAGTCACGTGTCTACTGCACTTCCTCCCTCCTTTTGGGTTGAAGGAGGAAATGCGGTAGTCACGTGACCGTGAAGTGGGGCACACCATGGGGTGGATTAAAGCAGAAGGCTCCTGGGTACGTTTAACCCTCCTGCACCACCCCAAATCCCCCCCCCCCCCCCCCCCCCCCCTTCCCGCTCAGGTGTGCTTTCTTTCAGGTAGCTAGGTTTTTGTGAAATGATGAAATGAGTATGTTAAGCAAGAGAAAATTGCACTTGGATAATATATATTATTTTTGCTGCATTTATAAATGATCCAATAAAGATAGCTTGCATCTTTCAATCCATCTCTGCAATTTTTTCCATTGCGGACCTGGGGAGAGCCATATATTGTCTGCGTGGAACCACACATGTACATCTGACCAGCCATTGGAAGCTACATGCATCGTCCATATAACGCTCACTGACACAAAGGGTAGTTAGTATTTAACATAAATGTTGCCATTTGCTTGCATACATTTTATAAACTGGACAGTGTGTCTAGTCACATTATTTATAAATATGAATTAATTTATGAGCTAGAGTTCTACTTTTACTCAATTTCTGTTTAATATTATTTTGACTTTTAATTTTCAGTTCAGGTTTGCTTTAAAGAGAGCCAGAGGTGGGCTCAAAAAAAAAAAAGTAGGCTACCTGATCCACAGGGCTGAGCGGATCATGTAGCCGCAAAAAAACGCAGCTCCCGTGGGCCGCAATGGCCCACTTTCACTTGCGTAACCCCTGGGTCATGAAGCTGCACTGAGACTGTGTTCAGGGCCGGGCCGAGTCAGAGGCAAGAGAGGCTCCAGCCTCAGGGCGCAGTGCAGGAGGGGGCGCAGCCTTGGGTGCTGGAGGACCTTGTCCCGGCTCTGACTGTGTTGTCTTTCATAGCGTGCGGGGGGAGCGGCAGGAGGCGTGGCCAGGGGGTGAGAGCTGGTCAATGGCAGCTCTGGAAACCATGTAGGAACACCCCTGGCGGGCGTTTTAAAGGAGAACTGTAGTGAGAGGGATATGGAGGCTGCCATATTTATTTCCTTTTAAGCAATACCAGTTGCCTGGCAGCCCTGATGGTCTATTTGCCTAAAGAAGTGTCTGAATCACACCAGAAACAAGCATGCAGCTAATCTTGTCATATCTGTCTAAATTTGTCAGAAACACCTGATCTGCTGCATGCTTGTTCAGGGGCTATGGCTGAAAGTATTAGAGGCAGAGGATTAGCTGAATAGCCAGGCAACTGGTATTGCTTAAAAGGAAATAAATATGGCAGCCTCCATATACCTCTCACTACAGTTCTCCTTTAAAGAGGGAATTCCTCTCCCCTCTGTTTACCTCCGAGTTAGCAACAAATCTTGTCTCTAAACTCGGGGGGCTATAGCGCGGCTTTGGGGGGGCAGAGAGTGGTGATTGGGTGACACAGAGCCATGTCATTAAGCAGAGAACATGGCTTTGCGTCCCATCTGCCCCCCGAAGATCCACCTCGGGTTCCCTTTAAGAATCACCCACCACGTCTAACTTTAAAACCCTCCCCATGAACACCTAACCTTAACAAACCCCCACCGCAATTCCGCAATTCAGGTTTGCTTTAAGAATGAAAGACCCACCCCACGGACACCAAACCTTAACCAACCCCCATCGCAATTCCACAACGCAAAAAAATGAAAAATATCGGGCACTGCATAGGCTTTCATAGAAAAGGCATTAAAGAGACACTGAAGCGAAAAAAAAAATGATATAATGAATTGGTTGTGTACTATGAATAATTACTAGAAGATTAGCAGCAAAGAAAATATTCTCATACTTTTATTTTCAGGTATATAGTGTTTTTTCTAACATTGCATTATTCTATAATATGTGCAGATTACACAACACTCAGCATTCAAAATGAGTCTTTCAGAGCAGTCTGTGAACTAATGACCTCTCCTCTGGCAGAGGAAAAGTAAACAGTTCAATTACAGTTGAGATAATAAAAGTCAGATAACAGCCCTCTCCACGACTAAAGCAGCCCATACACTCAGCCGATTTTCTGGCCGACCGATCGATCTCGATCGATCGTTCGATCGATCGATTGCAAATCGGTTGGCCAATCGACCGATCGACGGCCGATTTCGATCGATTTCGATGGATTTCCATCGAATTTGCAGGGTGGAAAATTTAGGTCGATCTGATGAGATGGCTTATCAGTTTGCATTGGCCTTAATGGAAATCTGATGGCAAAAAAATGCCATCAGATCGAATTTCAATAGATTTCAAACTGAAATCTATTGGAATTCTATCCTGGTAAAAAATGTTCTAAAAACGCATCAGATAGATCATCAGATGCATTTCTTATCTATCTGCTGCCAATCTGACGAGTGTATGGGCACCTTAACTTAGTCGGAGAGCTTAATAGCTTTTTTGCATAGAGATAACAACTGGAGTTTCTCAACTCTTCCTGTACTGGAAACAATTAGACTGATGTATCTGATCTTAATGTTTTATTTCTTAGCTGTACTACACATACAAATCATAATATCATAATTTTTTTTTCGCTTCAGTGTCTCTTTAAGCTCATCATAAAAGAAACAGACTATCACTGAACTGAAATGGTTTATGTTGTCTGATTAAGTCCATTTTTTTTTCTTTTGATACTTTCAATGAAAGCCATATATCCCTGACCATGGTATATGTGTAAAGCAACATGTTCTTTGTGAGAAATGAGAGATGTACCTTTACCATTATCAAGTATTGTCTGGTATGTCCGTGTTGAAATACCTGTGAAGTACTTCTGCTAATTCTTTGCAAAGCATAATAAAGAAATGTTTGAAAGGAAAAAAAACATTACTGGATACAGTGCTACTAAAGACCTTCAATTCAAATTACATTTTTGTAAAGCAGTTTTATTGGGTATTTTCAGTTCATACAGCAATCAAATGGATCATATCTGAAGCTTTTTTTCTTTTCTTTTTTTTTTATTACATTTCGGGTTGCCAGTTTTGCGGGCTCACCAATGATTATCATTGCACCTCAAGTTTAATAAAAGAAGGCCAAGTCTGTAGTCAGATGATCAGAAAATCTACAGACTTGATAGTAAAGCACACTGATCAGGTCTGACATGAACATCACAGATGGAATTGCACATCAGTGAGCATCGATTCAATAGGGAGGAAATTGTAGTAAGGTGGAGAAGCCATCAGAACTGTAGGCAGCAGTCACAGACGTTCTGGTGCATGTGCACAGGCTGGTGATGAAGGCAAATTGCATATATACAATAGACAGCCAGGAGTTTCTTCGACCACTTCAAATGTATATACAGTTTTCTAAACTTTTAAGTCTGCTCCCTGAATAATGTAAATCTGGAAGGTTTCAAATTACTACTTGCAGTTACATGACCTCAGCAGAGCTACAAAAAATAAAAATAAAAATAAAAAGCTGTATTTGAGGGAATGCTGTGCTCTACAGACTCCCCTATAGACTTCTTCTCTTAGCTCTCATGAGAAAGTAGTTCATGTTAGATTGATAAGCATGCTTGAATATAAAGCTTTGTACACATGCTTGGCCACAGTCGGTAAAAATGAGCGATCCCAAGCGATAATGTGATAAACGAGGTCTGAGTGACAGCACATTTTAATGTAACAGGATAATGATGGTCCAATCGGATTGTTAGAAGCTCAAAACTGAGGACTTCGATGTATGTAACTAGCTACATGCAATGATTTTGAATGGAGTGATCATTTATCCTATATGAACGACATTTGAACTGCACCAATCATTGTCTTAACAAATCTGCCAGGATGGATCAGTCTACATGGATGTCTTTACGTGATGTTGTGCCTTTATTTTCTCCAACTCTACATGGCCAATCTGTCTTTCCCCATTCATTAGTGGTTGTGTGTGTTTGTGTATGTGTGTGTGTGTGTATAGTCATGTCACTAACTGTCCCTCAGGGGAGCTCCCAATTAAATCCTTTCCTGTCAAAGTCATGTATCATCTTCTCCTTGTACTTGTTGGTTTAGTTCAATACTTGGGTGACCATACTGCAGACTTTGGCTTGCCCCTGAGTGACACCATAAACACGTGAACCTAACCTAACGTTTCCTAACCTGAAAGAACAACCTGGAAGATAAGGTGACTCATCAGTTTCTGTGAGAGAGCTGTGCAGGCATGAAACAGCCATAAGGCACTTTAGTTCCCCATAACCACCATATTCCTGCTTGCATTTTTGGATGATGCTGTATGAAAGTGTTAATCCTCGTGGAATAAAGTTACCTGCAGACATCTAAGGTACTGAGCTGGACCTCTTCTTTAGGAAACTAACAGTCTTCTATCCTTATCCTAGCTTAAAGAGGATCTGTAACGTCAAAACGTCCCCTGGGGGGTACTCACCTCGGGTGGGGGAAGCCTCCGGATCCTAATGAGGCTTCCCACGCCATCCTCCGTCCCTCAGGGGTCTCGCTGCAGCCCTCCGTGAAAGATGACATCAATATTTACCTTCCCGGCTCCTGCGCAGGCGCTCTGACGGCTGTCGGCTCCGAAGTAGGCGGAAATACCCGATCGCCGTCGGGTCTGCTCTACTGCACAGGCGCAAGTTTCCGGCGCCTGCGCAGTAGAGCGGACCCGACTGAGATCGGGTATTTCCGTGTAGTTCGGAGCCGAAGGCAGCCACAGCGCCCCCGCTGGAGCCAGCAAAGGTAAATATTTAATTTACAGTCGGGTCTGTCGCCGGCTGTTTGGAGGGCTGCAGCGAGACCCCTGTGGGACAGAGGACGGCGTCGCCGGAGGGTGCCGCTCAGGCCCTGCTGGGCCGATTTAGACAAAATAAAAAGGAGCACACGCAGCCGGCACTTTGCCAGCCGCATGTGCTACCTGATCGCCGCCGCTGCACGGCGATGCACCGCGTGCAGTGGCGAACGAGGGTCCCCCCAGCCGCCCGAGCCCAGCGCAGCCGGACCAAACAGTTCCGGCCAGCGCTAAGGGCTGGATCGGAGGCGGCTGACGTCAGGACGTCGGCTGACGTCCATGACGTCACTCCGCTCGTCGCCATGGCGACGAGGAAAGCAAAACAAGAAGGGCCACTCATCGCGGCCCTTCTTGTTACTTCTGATCGCCGGAGGCGATCAGAAGTGCGGATTAGTAGCGCCCTCTAGTGGGCTTTCATGCAGCCAACTTTCAGTTGGCTGCATGAAATAGTTTTTTTTTAATTAAAAAAAAAACGTCCAGTCACCAGCCTGGCGATCTTAACGCCAGGCAGGTTAAGGGTTCTCACTAATAATACAAGCTTGATTGTACAATCGTACCACTTCTATGTAATATTATGCTGGGTACACACGTTACGTTTTTTTTATGCGATTTTGTGACCCAGCATGATTCCGCACTCGATTCTGCGCTCGTTTCTCTTATCTTCATTTGTTTTTATCTTTTTCCATTCACCGCTATGAGAAATCGAGCACGGAAACGATCGGGAGCTATATCGGACATGACGGATTTTATCTATCTGATCCATCTATCACACAGAAAATCGTACCGTGTGTACCCAGCATAAGGGACTACCTAATCTAACCATGTAAAGTATATTTACTCTGTTTACTCTTCTACTACACAGTATTGTTAGGATTGCACAATGAAGATTGTATCATTAATGGGCACTCTAAAGGCCTGTACATATTAATGCTAGATTAATGTCAGCTGAGGTGGCCAGTAACAACCGCCTCTGCTGATAAAGCAACGGCCAATAGTTTGTTCCCCCCCCCCGGTCACCCCACCTGCCACGTGACGATTCACGATCCCCATTGGCTGACATCTATCTAGCGTGTGTAGTAGCCTTTAGGCTAATTTTGGAGCAACCATTTAATTTATGTTTCTTGGATGTGGGATGAAATATGTAATACTAATTGACCTAAGCCCGTTTAAAAACGGGCTCTAGGTCTCTTCACAGAGCCACCGCCACCAGTCAGTGCGCATGCGTGCGTGCCCCCATCTGCATGGCTCCCTCGCCCCATCCTCTTGTCCCAACGGCTGTCCGCGCTGCACATGTGCAGTAGTGCAAACACAGGGACAGGATGACGCAGGGACACTTAGGGATTATTATATAGGATACATTATACACATACATACAATATACAACAACAACATGTGATATACATTACTCCAAAGACACACCTCAGGCATGACTTTGGATACACCCCTTTTAAGCCTGTGGAGGTCAGTAGGGATAATCAGTGAAATGCTAATAATTCCAAATTGATATAAAAATCCATGTTCATTTCATGCACATGAATGCAACCTGGAAATGAATAAAATAAAACACGGCATCTGATGGATCTGATTGATCCATTTCCAAGAAAAGTTAACACAGCATTTACATCCAGCTTTGAATTATTTGATTTGTTTGGCAATGCCTATAGCTAAGCACTCATCAGTATAACACTGTTATTCACACCACAACAGAAAATT
The DNA here is from genome assembly GCF_040937935.1 of Hyperolius riggenbachi. Taxonomy (NCBI): domain Eukaryota; kingdom Metazoa; phylum Chordata; class Amphibia; order Anura; family Hyperoliidae; genus Hyperolius; species Hyperolius riggenbachi. Next base: position 219,610,247 of record NC_090647.1, read on the forward strand.
GTAAATGTTTTAGAAGCAATGGAAGTGCACACAAATAGTTCAGAGAAACAAGTCAAGTTATAAATGTTTTATTAACAACTGTTCCTCGTCCATTCCATGTTTCTTCTTCGCACAGGCCTTAGTAACTTAAAGTAGCAAAATGGTGTTTAGAAGCCAAGATGCACAGTGGACAAGTCATAACAATATTCCCCGTTTGTTCCACCATTGGCCTATGTGTTTAATGGCTAACGACCAGTGATGAATATCCCCAGTTCCCACTCATTCCCTGTCATTGGCTACAAAGCCCTGGTAGAGTGATAAAATCCCTTATTATTTTCCTTAATCCATTTTGGTCACCAGCTGTGGCAAGAGGTGAATTATAATCATAACTAGTAACTGCATGCCATAATCATGTGGTGTTAACAATATGCAACTAGTTAAAGAAGTATAGTTGTCACTAGGGGTACTTCCTTTAAAGAGACTCTGTAACAAAATGTTAAGCCTTATTTCTTCTATCCTATAAGTTCCTATGCCTGTTCTAATGTGGTCTGGATTACTGCAGCCTTTTCTAGTTGCACTGTCTCTGTGAATATATCTAATCTTCTTTTGTTTGCCAAGCTTTGTTGACCCAGAGAGGAAGGAGCTGCCTCTGCTGTGATAGGGATACGTTATGCATGCCTCCTCCATGCCCCCTGCAGGCTCTGTGTGTGTGCTTTTTTTTATTGCAGTTTGTGAGGCTGAGGTGGGTAGGGAGCTACTGCCTGTCATATTCAAACTGACTAATCCCAGACTGGAGTGCAGATAATTCACTATGTAATAAAAACTTGTAGTATACTGTAACATGAGATAGATAGATAGATAGATAGATAGATAGATAGATAGATAGATAGATGTGGATACATAGATATAAATATATATATATATATATATATATATATACACATACACACACATACGTACATACACACATATTAGTGTGTGTGTGTATATATCTATATATACACATACATCACTTCCTGGTTTCCCACTCTTTCTAATACTCACAAACTGCAAATAGAATGGGACATTAATGCAGATGAGATGCAATAGTTGACCGACAAGCATGGCGTGGGGCGCATGCAGAGTTGTGGTGCAGCGTTACAACTTCTCACCTACCTGGATTCACATGCAGCGATGTTAACCCGTGATCACGAATCCGGATTCGGCTAGGCGTGAGGTATCCAGGGGATGACGTCATTCGGCCAATCAGAAGGCCCCCAGCCGAGGCCCTAGCAACCAATCAGAGGGGAGCCTAGCCCTCCCCTCTTCTATATAAGGTGGCGTCCATCTTGAGGAACCCACCCTTGCTTGTGACTCTGTGGTACTGAGAGCATCTCCAGTGCTGCTGTTTGTCTGAGCAAGTGCTTTTCTTGTGTTTAACAAAGCATTTTTTTTAATTCACACATTCTCTACACATATATTGTATTGATTTATAGTTAGTTAGTGATTTGATTGTTATAGTTCAGTCAGTGTATATACTGTATACTGTGCTAGGCTAGTGTTAGGTCTGTGTGCAGGTTAGGCCTGCTAGCCTAGGGTAGCCTTAGCCTACTAGCTGCAGGTAGGTTAGGGATTATAGTTAGTAGTTGTGTTACGTACTAGTTTAGTTAATTTGTACTGCTAGTTTGTCAGTTGATTTTGTGCCGCAGCTTCAGTACTGTTAGTTACTTTACAGGCCAGACCAGCATCTGTTGTGATTTTTGACTGGCATCTGCCTGACTCTATTGATTGTGTGTGACAGACTTTTATTGAGTGGGAGCCTGAGAACTGGCAATCACCACCACACATCCAAGTAAGGACCCATTTGCTATATAAGTAATGTACCTGCCCTGACCGTGCTTTGCAGACCAGGTATGTGTGGTCAGATGGACCTTTGACCCAGTGCTGTGTGCCAGAGATGACACCACTTGCCTTTAACGAGAATCTGTTATGGAAAGCAAGTCTGCCATTCATTCAACTGTGTGAAACTTGTGATGGTACTTTCTTAGTAGCATGGTGACCACGGGTAAAGGCCGGAGAATCTGGTTCGATTTCGGTCCGGAGTGGGAGCCTAAGAAATGGCTACCACCACCACACATCCAAGGAAGGCAGCAGGTATGCTGTGGGCAAAGGAGCAGGAACAGCTACCACACATCTAAGGAAGGCAGCAGGCATGGCATGCACGTCCCGAGGTAGCGACCAAAAATAACAATTCAGGAGGACTTTCGAGGCCCTGCTGTATATGAGATGAATCAACTTTAAATCCTTTAATGAGAATCTGTTATGGAGGGCAAGTCTGCCATCCATTCAAGTGAAAGGTATGCACTGACTGCCAAGTACAATACAATGTGCAGTCAAAGATGCAGTGAAAGGTGTGCAGTGACTGCAAACAGCTGTTTGTGTAGTGACGGCCGTGCTGGACTGGTGCGCACCACGTCAAGAGTGCAGGTGATAGCGGCTTTTCAGCCCAGCTTTCTGCCAGGGCCGTCGCTACCATTAAGGCAAAGGAGGCAGCTGCCCCAGGGCCCCAGAGCTTGTAGGGGCCCCCAGTGGCTACACGAGGGGAAAAAAAATTCAAATCGGCCTTATAGTTTTTGAGAAAATCGATTTTAAAGTTTCAAAGGAAAAAAAAATACACATTTAAAAACCTGCCGACTTTAATGGTTAATAGCAAATCCACCTTAAATGCTAGAAAAATTTTTTTGCAGGATATGTTAAGGAGATCATTAGGAATAAGAGGAAAAAACAATTATTCAAAAAGACCTTATAGTTTTTGAGAAAATCAATTTTAAAGTTTAGAAGGAAAAAGTATACTTTTAAATGCGGTAAATGTCACTTTTAGTAGCAAACCTAACGGTAGTGTAATTTTACATGCATCAAACGAAAGCGCAATAAATTTCCTGATGGGGTTTCCAGGGAGTCCATACGCAGCCGCAGCGCTTTGGCCAGGGATCGCTATACAGCCGCAATATGGCTGTATGAAGATCCCTGGCATTTTTTCCTATTTTCCCAATTTTTTTTTTATGTTTAGAGTGTGGGAATTTAAAAAAAAAAAAATTATGTGGGGTCCCCCCTCCTGAACCTTTTTAACCCCTTGTCCCCCATGCAGGCTGGGATAGCCAGAATGTGGAGCTCCGACCGATTGGGACTGCACACCCTGACTATACCAGCTGCAAAAAAGGTCCCCTAATGCCGATTTTTGTTCCGGGGTATATGTTGGGGGGCCCCCCAGGTTTATTTTGCCCTGGGGCCCCATTGTTGCTTAAACCGGCCCTGCTTTCTGCCCATATGGTCGCCGGGCTGAGGTAGCTGAATGACAGAACAGTGACTGTCCAGCTGATCAAATTTGGTCTGTCCACAATGAAGCAACGACCTTATTATCGTGGGTGTGCCCCCCTCCCCCCCAATCCGACACACTCACATAGCCGTCGGTCATTGCTTCATTGTGATACGCAAGCCCCTTCACTGCGGCAAGGTAATGATCACGAAGGGGAATTGGCATATGTACATGCCTTTTGTTTTGTTGTTTTGTTGTTGCAGCTGCAGTTCAGCCAGAAAAATTAGGCAGGCATGTACACGCACCAGAAAAAGTAGTCTAGCAGAGGCCTTAAAAATTTAGGAATCCACCTGGAGTGGCGGAGAAGGCAATTAAGTGGCCTGCGGGCAGAGATGCTGTGTGGGGAGCGACTTAGTCTTGGGGCAGGCAGTCACACGGCGTGCAGGCAGAGATGCTGTGTGTGGGGACTGACTTAGTCTTTGGGCAGGCCTGAGCATGCTTTGCAGACCAGGCATCGGTGGTCAGATGGACCCTTGACCCAACGCTGTGTGCCAGAGATGTCACCACTTGCCTTTCAACATCACGGTACAGTTTAGGTACCACCTTTTTTGAGAAAAAGTTGCAGCCTGGTATCTTCCACTGCGGTGTGTGGCTTTGCTTTTGTGTGCTGCTTTTCCTCAGGTGGTCATCCCATTGCAGTTTGTGCTTTGTAATCATGTGCCTTCGTAAGGTAGTTGTCCCTACGCAGGTCTTGGTCTTTCCACAACTCAATTTTCGGTGGCAGAGAGTACAGATGACATGGCTCTCATCTGAAGCAGACACACAAAAAAATTTCCACAGCCCTGGGGTGATGGCACTTTGGTAATGGCGGCCGACTTAGTGTTAAGTGGGGTGCCAGAATCAGAGCAGGAGGAGGAAGATATGTTACGCTTCCGTACGGAAGCTGAGAAAGATGAGGTGTTCTTTGTTAAGTAGTCAACTACGTCCTGACAATATTGGGATTGGGGGTTGATGGCACGTGCCTTCTTCTGAACACTGTACTTTGGTCGAGGGCCGCACGAAATCACGACAGCGCGACCTCGAACAGACCTGCCAGGTGGCCTGCCTCTGCCTTTTGTTTTGTCCATATTGGGGGGATGAAGTGAAAGGTATGCACTGACTTGACTAATACAATGTGCAGTCACACAGGTGCAGTTAACAGGTATGCACGGAGTGGTATATCACACTGCGTGCACTCACGTAGGTAGGTGGATGCACTGAACACAACAGGTAGGTATATGCAGTGATGGGTATTACAATGTGCACCTGTCACACACAGACAGGTACCAGACAGGCACAGTGAACACTGCGTGCGCTCACGTAGGTAGGTGGGTGCACTGACTGAAGTGAACAACAGGCAGGTATATGCAGTGATGGGTATTACAATGTGCACCTGTCACACACACAGGTAGTCACTGAATGTGCCGGGCGCCTGGCTGGCAGTGGCACACACAGTAGGAATTACCAAGGCTGTCTATGCAACACAAGTGTCAGTGAGACACACACACACAAAAAAATAGATCACAAGAACAAGATTAGCTCTCAAAAGAGCTGTTGAGGGGTGCTTTTTTTTAGCAATAAGAATCAGCAAGGAGCAAGCTAAGAAGCCTACAAGAGCCTAACTAAGCTTTCACTATGAGAGCCTGCAGCAGCTTTCCCTTCTCTAATTAATGCAGGCACACGAGTGAGTCCAAAGCCTGACGCTGCCTGCCTTTTATAAGGGCGGGAGTGGCTCCAGGAGGAAGTGTAGCCTGATTGGCTACAATGTGCCAGCTGACTGTGATGTAGAGGGTCAAAGTTAACCCTCATGATCCACTATGGGGGCGAATCGAACTTCCATAAAAGTTTGCAGTTCTCCGCGATCGTGAACCTCGGAAGTTCGCCGGGAACCGTTCGCAGGCAAACCATTCGGGCCATCTATATTCCCAAGAAGTGGAAGAGAATGTAATATTTAATCATATGTGCAATATTATGGGCAGTGGCTAGAAATTGGAAAGCATCCTCTATCCCCATTGCACAGATCCTGCAGAGTTGAGGACATACGTCTTGTGGACTACCTGTACCATACTCTGCATGACACTAACTTAATTTTTCAATTTAACTGGGAACTCTCATCCCAAAATGTGTTCTTTGACAACTACTACCTGTTTAGACCCGGGAGATATATCCTGCACTATTTCTAAAAAATGTTTGTTTGTTTTTTTCTTAAGAAACCCTACAGGAGTGGAACTTTGTTTATTATTGGTTTATGGCTATCTTAAGAGTTGTAATGGGGTTTTTTTTTTTTTTCAGTTTCTGCATTTCATGGACAAATTGTACACTTAATATGTACCCGACTGTTGCTTTTGGCCATGATTGGTCAGTTTATTGTTGTATTTATTGTTGTATAAGTTTTCTTATTACTTTTTCTATAGCAATAAAACAGAAATGGGCATTGATAACTTTATAAATTGCACCAGTGCAGTGGTTAATTGTATTAATTACAACAGGTAAAATCTACAGTTTATTTAAAGAGAATAGTGATCATTCACTTACAATTAAACATTTACATTTTGATCTCAGAGCATTGGGAGGAAGCAAAATTGTAAAGGCTTATATTTGCAATTCTGTGCTCTTATTCTTTAAGTAATGATTGCACATTTGGCATTTGTTAAATCATGATTGCTGTGAAGATACAAATAGATATTTACACATCATATACTGTAACTGGCTGACTAGGTTTCTTATACTTTTAAAATGTATAAAAGGGGGATACATTAATAAAAGTGATTTGTACAGGAAAATAAAAGTTGCCAAAATAATGTTGGCCTGAGTACAAAAAAAATAACTCAGAATCAGGTGGAATTTGTTTTTTTTTTTTAACAACAAAGCTATTGTGTTTTAATGTATTCTTTAAATGCGTTTTATATATTCATGTGATGAGAGATACCAGTGCTCACCCTTTTTAATTATGAAGGACACACTTTGTACTTTCCAACTAAGGTGAATTACGTTCCTATGAATATCAGCAAGCCTTCGCATAACACTGCATGAATCCTTATGCTTTCATTAGACTTTCTTTTGGCAGTTGCTAAGAATGTTTATGTAAAAAAGAGTCAAACGGAATATAAATCAAGGTTATATATTTCTTAAAGACTACCGCTGTCGATTAATCAGAAAAACTCTCCCAGAGAGTCACAAAACCAGAGGACAAGTTTAATTTAAAAAAAATGTGATATCCACACACTTAAAGAGAACCTGTGCTGAGTAAAAATATTTAAAATAAACACATGAGGTAACTTCAAATGAACATTGCATAGTTACCTTGCCATCATTTCCTCTCAGAAGCTTAACAATTTTTTCTGACAATAATCCCTTCCAGTTCTGACAATATTTTGTCAGATCTGAAATATATCAGTTGCTGTCAGTAAAATATCAGTTGCTGTCAGTTATAGCTGATAGGAAAACTGATGTACCAGGTAATGTCCATCTTTCCCTATGGCTCAAGTGGGCGATGTTACAGTTTAACTGTGTGCTGACCAGAAAGCTGTTATGGGTAATGCCCATTTTCAAAATGGATTAACCCTTTGCACACTCACATGCAAATGTTCAAACAAATGCATTCACAGATTTACTCATCCAGGCACAACTGTTATCCCTACAGCTAAATTAAAAGCCAGGGTTTTAGTTCACAGAAGAATGCATTCTTATGCTTAGTCACCTATACTGCGTAGAAGTACCCAGGTAAACATAGGTGTCCTAACTCTGGCCCTGTAACATGCATAGTGCAGACATGCAAACACATTCATTGCATCAAACCTATCAATGGATTAGGAGCACACATCCTAACTTCCTCTCCTGGGAAAGACAGTGCATCTTACCAATCGTACAAGGGAGCTAATGTTATGTGTCCATGTGCACCATGCGCATACACCAGCATAAGCTGTCTGCATGCTGACAAACATACAGGGAAAGGGGGGAGTGCACCGAATTGGACCCTAGCCACAGGGGTCAATGATAAGAATAAACATACATATATCCAGGCACATCGCCTCTAGTTAGGACATTAAATAAATTATAAGGGAAAGGGAGGTGCTGAAGGGGGTGTGGCTAGAAACAGCAAAAATCAATTAACCCTTTGCACACTCACATGCAAATGTTCAAACAAATGCATTCACAGATTTACTCATCCAGGCACAACTGTTATCCCTACAGCTAAATTAAAAGCCAGGGTTTTAGTTCACAGAAGAATGCATTCTTATGCTTAGTCACCTATACTGCGTAGAAGTACCCAGGTAAACATAGGTGTCCTAACTCTGGCCCTGTAACATGCATAGTGCAGACATGCAAACACATTCATTGCATCAAACCTATCAATGGATTAGGAGCACACATCCTAACTTCCTCTCCTGGGAAAGACAGTGCATCTTACCAATCGCACAAGGGAGCTAATGTTATGTGTCCATGTGCACCATGCGCATACACCAGCATAAGCTGTCTGCATGCTGACAAACATACAGGGGAAGGGGGGAGTGCACCGAATTAGACCCTAGCCACAGGGGTCAATGATAAGAATAAACATACATATATCCAGGCACATCGCCTCTAGTTAGGACATTAAATAAATTATTAGGGAAAGGGAGGTGCTGAAGGGGGTGTGGCTAGAAACAGCAAAAATCAATTAACCCTTTGCACACTCACATGCAAATGTTCAAACAAATGCATTCACAGATTTACTCATCCAGGCACAACTGTTATCCCTACAGCTAAATTAAAAGCCAGGGTTTTAGTTCACAGAAGAATGCATTCTTATGCTTAGTCACCTATACTGCGTAGAAGTACCCAGGTAAACATAGGTGTCCTAACTCTGGCCCTGTAACATGCATAGTGCAGACATGCAAACACATTCATTGCATCAAACCTATCAATGGATTAGGAGCACACATCCTAACTTCCTCTCCTGGGAAAGACAGTGCATCTTACCAATCGCACAAGGGAGCTAATGTTATGTGTCCATGTGCACCATGCGCATACACCAGCATAAGCTGTCTGCATGCTGACAAACATACAGGGGAAGGGGGGAGTGCACCAAATTGGACCCTAGCCACAGGGGTCAATGATAAGAATAAACATACATATATCCAGGCACATCGCCTCTAGTTAGGACATTAAATAAATTATTAGGGAAAGGGAGGTGCTGAAGGGGGTGTGGCTAGAAACAGCAAAAATCAATTAACCCTTTGCACACTCACATGCAAATGTTCAAACAAATGCATTCACAGATTTACTCATCCAGGCACAACTGTTATCCCTACAGCTAAATTAAAAGCCAGGGTTTTAGTTCACAGAAGAATGCATTCTTATGCTTAGTCACCTATACTGCGTAGAAGTACCCAGGTAAACATAGGTGTCCTAACTCTGGCCCTGTAACATGCATAGTGCAGACATGCAAACACATTCATTGCATCAAACCTATCAATGGATTAGGAGCACACATCCTAACTTCCTCTCCTGGGAAAGACAGTGCATCTTACCAATCGCACAAGGGAGCTAATGTTATGTGTCCATGTGCACCATGCGCATACACCAGCATAAGCTGTCTGCATGCTGACAAACATACAGGGGAAGGGGGGAGTGCACCGAATTAGACCCTAGCCACAGGGGTCAATGATAAGAATAAACATACATATATCCAGGCACATCGCCTCTAGTTAGGACATTAAATAAATTATTAGGGAAAGGGAGGTGCTGAAGGGGGTGTGGCTAGAAACAGCAAAAATCAATTAACCCTTTGCACACTCACATGCAAATGTTCAAACAAATGCATTCACAGATTTACTCATCCAGGCACAACTGTTATCCCTACAGCTAAATTAAAAGCCAGGGTTTTAGTTCACAGAAGAATGCATTCTTATGCTTAGTCACCTATACTGCGTAGAAGTACCCAGGTAAACATAGGTGTCCTAACTCTGGCCCTGTAACATGCATAGTGCAGACATGCAAACACATTCATTGCATCAAACCTATCAATGGATTAGGAGCACACATCCTAACTTCCTCTCCTGGGAAAGACAGTGCATCTTACCAATCGCACAAGGGAGCTAATGTTATGTGTCCATGTGCACCATGCGCATACACCAGCATAAGCTGTCTGCATGCTGACAAACATACAGGGGAAGGGGGGAGTGCACCGAATTAGACCCTAGCCACAGGGGTCAATGATAAGAATAAACATACATATATCCAGGCACATCGCCTCTAGTTAGGACATTAAATAAATTATTAGGGAAAGGGAGGTGCTGAAGGGGGTGTGGCTAGAAACAGCAAAAATCAATTAACCCTTTGCACACTCACATGCAAATGTTCAAACAAATGCATTCACAGATTTACTCATCCAGGCACAACTGTTATCCCTACAGCTAAATTAAAAGCCAGGGTTTTAGTTCACAGAAGAATGCATTCTTATGCTTAGTCACCTATACTGCGTAGAAGTACCCAGGTAAACATAGGTGTCCTAACTCTGGCCCTGTAACATGCATAGTGCAGACATGCAAACACATTCATTGCATCAAACCTATCAATGGATTAGGAGCACACATCCTAACTTCCTCTCCTGGGAAAGACAGTGCATCTTACCAATCGCACAAGGGAGCTAATGTTATGTGTCCATGTGCACCATGCGCATACACCAGCATAAGCTGTCTGCATGCTGACAAACATACAGGGGAAGGGGGGAGTGCACCAAATTGGACCCTAGCCACAGGGGTCAATGATAAGAATAAACATACATATATCCAGGCACATCGCCTCTAGTTAGGACATTAAATAAATTATTAGGGAAAGGGAGGTGCTGAAGGGGGTGTGGCTAGAAACAGCAAAAATCAATTAACCCTTTGCACACTCACATGCAAATGTTCAAACAAATGCATTCACAGATTTACTCATCCAGGCACAACTGTTATCCCTACAGCTAAATTAAAAGCCAGGGTTTTAGTTCACAGAAGAATGCATTCTTATGCTTAGTCACCTATACTGCGTAGAAGTACCCAGGTAAACATAGGTGTCCTAACTCTGGCCCTGTAACATGCATAGTGCAGACATGCAAACACATTCATTGCATCAAACCTATCAATGGATTAGGAGCACACATCCTAACTTCCTCTCCTGGGAAAGACAGTGCATCTTACCAATCGTACAAGGGAGCTAATGTTATGTGTCCATGTGCACCATGCGCATACACCAGCATAAGCTGTCTGCATGCTGACAAACATACAGGGAAAGGGGGGAGTGCACCGAATTGGACCCTAGCCACAGGGGTCAATGATAAGAATAAACATACATATATCCAGGCACATCGCCTCTAGTTAGGACATTAAATAAATTATAAGGGAAAGGGAGGTGCTGAAGGGGGTGTGGCTAGAAACAGCAAAAATCAATTAACCCTTTGCACACTCACATGCAAATGTTCAAACAAATGCATTCACAGATTTACTCATCCAGGCACAACTGTTATCCCTACAGCTAAATTAAAAGCCAGGGTTTTAGTTCACAGAAGAATGCATTCTTATGCTTAGTCACCTATACTGCGTAGAAGTACCCAGGTAAACATAGGTGTCCTAACTCTGGCCCTGTAACATGCATAGTGCAGACATGCAAACACATTCATTGCATCAAACCTATCAATGGATTAGGAGCACACATCCTAACTTCCTCTCCTGGGAAAGACAGTGCATCTTACCAATCGCACAAGGGAGCTAATGTTATGTGTCCATGTGCACCATGCGCATACACCAGCATAAGCTGTCTGCATGCTGACAAACATACAGGGGAAGGGGGGAGTGCACCGAATTAGACCCTAGCCACAGGGGTCAATGATAAGAATAAACATACATATATCCAGGCACATCGCCTCTAGTTAGGACATTAAATAAATTATTAGGGAAAGGGAGGTGCTGAAGGGGGTGTGGCTAGAAACAGCAAAAATCAATTAACCCTTTGCACACTCACATGCAAATGTTCAAACAAATGCATTCACAGATTTACTCATCCAGGCACAACTGTTATCCCTACAGCTAAATTAAAAGCCAGGGTTTTAGTTCACAGAAGAATGCATTCTTATGCTTAGTCACCTATACTGCGTAGAAGTACCCAGGTAAACATAGGTGTCCTAACTCTGGCCCTGTAACATGCATAGTGCAGACATGCAAACACATTCATTGCATCAAACCTATCAATGGATTAGGAGCACACATCCTAACTTCCTCTCCTGGGAAAGACAGTGCATCTTACCAATCGCACAAGGGAGCTAATGTTATGTGTCCATGTGCACCATGCGCATACACCAGCATAAGCTGTCTGCATGCTGACAAACATACAGGGGAAGGGGGGAGTGCACCAAATTGGACCCTAGCCACAGGGGTCAATGATAAGAATAAACATACATATATCCAGGCACATCGCCTCTAGTTAGGACATTAAATAAATTATTAGGGAAAGGGAGGTGCTGAAGGGGGTGTGGCTAGAAACAGCAAAAATCAATTAACCCTTTGCACACTCACATGCAAATGTTCAAACAAATGCATTCACAGATTTACTCATCCAGGCACAACTGTTATCCCTACAGCTAAATTAAAAGCCAGGGTTTTAGTTCACAGAAGAATGCATTCTTATGCTTAGTCACCTATACTGCGTAGAAGTACCCAGGTAAACATAGGTGTCCTAACTCTGGCCCTGTAACATGCATAGTGCAGACATGCAAACACATTCATTGCATCAAACCTATCAATGGATTAGGAGCACACATCCTAACTTCCTCTCCTGGGAAAGACAGTGCATCTTACCAATCGCACAAGGGAGCTAATGTTATGTGTCCATGTGCACCATGCGCATACACCAGCATAAGCTGTCTGCATGCTGACAAACATACAGGGGAAGGGGGGAGTGCACCGAATTGGACCCTAGCCACAGGGGTCAATGATAAGAATAAACATACATATATCCAGGCACATCGCCTCTAGTTAGGACATTAAATAAATTATTAGGGAAAGGGAGGTGCTGAAGGGGGTGTGGCTAGAAACAGCAAAAATCAATTAACCCTTTGCACACTCACATGCAAATGTTCAGACAAATGCATTCACAGATTTACTCATCCAGGCACAACTGTTATCCCTACAGCTAAATTAAAAGCCAGGGTTTTAGTTCACAGAAGAATGCATTCTTATGCTTAGTCACCTATACTGCGTAGAAGTACCCAGGTAAACATAGGTGTCCTAACTCTGGCCCTGTAACATGCATAGTGCAGACATGCAAACACATTCATTGCATCAAACCTATCAATGGATTAGGAGCACACATCCTAACTTCCTCTCCTGGGAAAGACAGTGCATCTTACCAATCGGACAAGGGAGCTAATGTTATGTGTCCATGTATTATGGTAGAGAACAGAGGCGCCAAAAGGATAAAAACAATATTTAAAAGTTTTAAAATTATTGCTTAGGAGGCAGTGGTGGACTCACCTCCCACAAGCAGACACAACAACTGTGTATTCACAAAAGGGACATTTATTGGTATACTCCAAATAAGGTTGCAACGCGTTTCGCAGGTCAAACCCGCTTCATCAGGCAATTACAGGAAGGAGCACACAACTGGGGGTAAGAGGCAACACATTTGTACAAATCCTGAACAGACTGCATATCAATAAACATAAATATTTGTATGATGGAATTCACTGGTGTGATTTAAATTAACGGGAAGAGGTGGCTAATTATTGTATTTTGGGGGTGGAGGGGGGGCGGGGAGAGGGGGGGGGAAAGAGGACGGAGGGCCGGGGGGGGGGAAATGGGGAAAGAATTGGAGATGGGAAATGGGAGGGGGGGGAAGAAGAGGGGGGAAGGGGGAAGGGGAAGAAGGGTGGGGGGGGTTTGTTTTAGGGGGAAGAAAGATAGTGGTAATTTTAAGTATTACATCATAGCATTAATATTCATAAACATAATCATAAACATAATCAAACGTTAATCTCAAGCATGTGGCGAGATACTTTCATAACATACAGTAAACAGTATCATAATTCATATATATATATTTTTTACCCATACATATGTGTATTGGGAGCGGTTAGCCTATATGAAATAGTGCAAAGGAGTTCAGGGCTGGCAATAGTACATTGGGTATTTAAGAAAGACATGCAGAGTAATTTATAGAAGACACATAATGAACAAGCATCAAACAAGATTCACTTACCAGCAGTATGTCCAGATAGCACCTGGCGCCTCAGTGGCCAAGTAGTACTGAACTGCTGTTTATATAGTGTTGAACTCCTCCCCTTAGCTAATTGGAATGTGGGGCGGGCACTTAGTTACGTCATTACGCATGTGTACATGCGTATTTTGATGCGTAATGGCAGTGGCTGGATAGTGTACTGGCTAAGGGTGCTGCCTTTGACATGGGAGACCAGGGTTCAAATCCCGGCCAAGTCAAGTACCCATCCAATAAGGAATTCAAGGCAAGACTCCCCAACAATGCAGGGTGGCCTCTCGAGCGCATCCCTGTGGCTGCAGCTCTTGAGTGCTTTGAGTCTGACGGGAAAAAAGCGCTATGCAAATGTTTGGATTATGGATTATTATTAATGGCGGTCAAGGATTACGTATGCGTACATGCGTATTTTGACGCGTAATGGCGTATATGGATTGCATATTGTCAATGCGCGATGAAAAAGGGGCGCATGCGTACTAGCATGATGCCATGCGTACGGTGGCATGGAATGGGAATGTGGCGTATATTTGAACGTGTTGGAATGCGGAACCATTGCTCAAAATAAGAGAACCACTATTTAATATTAATACATTTCAGGTTACTTGATCTGACAGTATATACCATTGTGGCTGTACAATTATATGCAATTATTGTCATACGATTTGCTCTGCATTGCAACAGTACTCTCTATCAATGTAAACGCATATACATGTAAAAATGAGTAAAATTGATAATACAAATAAAAAAATATAAAAGGTTCCGACTAGCCAACTAAGACATAGAGTATGGATAAAAACATGATCACGTTGGAATACTAAGCATAACGTTCTTAACATAAATACGCTCAAAAACAATTATAAAAATGAGCTAAAAACCCAAGAGGAATATAATAGTAAATAAAATAAATAAAAAAAAAAAAAGATAATAAAAACTCGAACTTATAACACAGACCGATAAAAGAGGCGACTAAGTTAAAATAATATTGGAATGTTATGATCAGTGAATTTTTTCTAGTTGTTCGTTGAGTCCCTCCGGAATGAGAGTCCTCAGTATTTGTATCCAGAACATTTCTCTCGCTTTCAGTATTTCAAAAGCATTGTGCTGTTGTGGGTTAATGGATTCTATAAGTGTTATACGGAATAAAGTGGGGTCATTGTGATGGTGAGTGCCGAAGTGTCTCGAGACGCTGTGAAGGGGAAAGTTTTTCAGTATGTTTCTTTTGTGTTGTCCAATTCGGCTGCGTGCCGGTTGTGTGGTACGGCCCACGTACTGGAGGTGACACGGGCAGGAGATCACATATATGATATATCTTGAAGTACAGGTAATCGGGTGTTTAATTGGATAGTTTGTTTTGGTGGCATTGGAGCAGAATGAGGTGGTGATATTGATAAATGGGCAAGCTTTGCATCTAGTATTATTGCATGGAAAACAGCCCGGGGAGTGTGCAACGTTTGGAATTGAGTTGGATATTTGTGTACGAAGTTTGCTGGGTGCTAGTAAGTTGCGCAAGTTGGGGGCTCTTCTTAAATTAAAAGCCAGGGTTTTAGTTCACAGAAGAATGCATTCTTATGCTTAGTCACCTATACTGCGTAGAAGTACCCAGGTAAACATAGGTGTCCTAACTCTGGCCCTGTAACATGCATAGTGCAGACATGCAAACACATTCATTGCATCAAACCTATCAATGGATTAGGAGCACACATCCTAACTTCCTCTCCTGGGAAAGACAGTGCATCTTACCAATCGCACAAGGGAGCTAATGTTATGTGTCCATGTGCACCATGCGCATACACCAGCATAAGCTGTCTGCATGCTGACAAACATACAGGGGAAGGGGGGAGTGCACCGAATTGGACCCTAGCCACAGGGGTCAATGATAAGAATAAACATACATATATCCAGGCACATCGCCTCTAGTTAGGACATTAAATAAATTATTAGGGAAAGGGAGGTGCTGAAGGGGGTGTGGCTAGAAACAGCAAAAATCAATTTAATGTCCTAACTAGAGGCGATGTGCCTGGATATATGTTTGCATGTCTGCACTATGCATGTTACAGGGCCAGAGTTAGGACACCTATGTTTACCTGGGTACTTCTACGCAGTATAGGTGACTAAGCATAAGAATGCATTCTTCTGTGAACTAAAACCCTGGCTTTTAATTTAGCTGTAGGGATAACAGTTGTGCCTGGATGAGTAAATCTGTGAATGCATTTGTTTGAACATTTGCATGTGAGTGTGCAAAGGGTTAATTGATTTTTGCTGTTTCTAGCCACACCCCCTTCAGCACCTCCCTTTCCCTAATAATTTATTTAATGTCCTAACTAGAGGCGATGTGCCTGGATATATGTATGTTTATTCTTATCATTGACCCCTGTGGCTAGGGTCCAATTCGGTGCACTCCCCCCTTCCCCTGTATGTTTGTCAGCATGCAGACAGCTTATGCTGGTGTATGCGCATGGTGCACATGGACACATAACATTAGCTCCCTTGTGCGATTGGTAAGATGCACTGTCTTTCCCAGGAGAGGAAGTTAGGATGTGTGCTCCTAATCCATTGATAGGTTTGATGCAATGAATGTGTTTGCATGTCTGCACTATGCATGTTACAGGGCCAGAGTTAGGACACCTATGTTTACCTGGGTACTTCTACGCAGTATAGGTGACTAAGCATAAGAATGCATTCTTCTGTGAACTAAAACCCTGGCTTTTAATTTAGCTGTAGGGATAACAGTTGTGCCTGGATGAGTAAATCTGTGAATGCATTTGTTTGAACATTTGCATGTGAGTGTGCAAAGGGTTAATTGATTTTTGCTGTTTCTAGCCACACCCCCTTCAGCACCTCCCTTTCCCTAATAATTTATTTAATGTCCTAACTAGAGGCGATGTGCCTGGATATATGTATGTTTATTCTTATCATTGACCCCTGTGGCTAGGGTCCAATTCGGTGCACTCCCCCCTTCCCCTGTATGTTTGTCAGCATGCAGACAGCTTATGCTGGTGTATGCGCATGGTGCACATGGACACACTGTGAGGAACCGCGGAAAAGCCGCCGTCTCTCGAGGTGAGGCGGCTGTTTCCGCGTCCAGCATGGCGTCACAACGCGGAAAAAACGCCGCATGCCGCATGGGCAGTGCGGCGGAATCCGCATTGGTAACGGCGGAATCCACATCAGAGGCGACCCCCGCATTAGATACATTGCAAAACAGTACTGGTGTGGCTGGGACTGATAGTCCACCAAGATTCAGACTTACACGCGCGCGAGCACTGAGGCAGAATTTAAATAGCAGTTAGAAGGGTGTCGGCTGACCAGCTGGGTCAGCTGACAAATTCCACTGCTCCCATTGGACCAGCAATTAGGGAGGTCCTGGAAAGGTCCTAGAGTATATATACTGCTGGTTGTTCACTTGCTCCTTGTCTGGCGTTGCGTTCACATATGTGGGAGCACCCAGATCCGTAGTTAGATCCGTTAGTGTGCCGGGACCAGCTGGAGCTGTAATCCTACACTAAGCTAGATTCTGTTGATAGCTAAAGTACTAGTTTGATTGTGATTATCTGTTATGACTTTTGCCTGCCTTGACTATCCTCCTGAACTCTGATCTTGCACCTCGATATTTCTGATACTCTGTTGCCGAACCCCGGCTCGTACTTTGACTCTGCTTCTGCCTCCTGATTTTGTACCCCGATATTTCTGATACCCCGTTGCTGAACCCTGCCTGTACTCTGACTCTGCCTTTGCCTCCTGATCCTGTACTTTATCTGTCCGTGTGTGTACGACCTGGCTTGTCCGACCTCGAGAACCGACCTTACCGTTAGAGGCGGTTCCTCGCTCTGTTAGCGATCCTTCCTCCTGAGGGTCACTTTCAGATATCCCTTCCTACTGTCAGTCTGACTCCTCCCGTCTTGGAGAGCTCAGGTCTGCGGAAGGAATCTGTGCAGTACTCCTTACTGCATTGAGGCCTTGTCCTCTTAGTGTTACAGTTACACCAAACACTACACTCTATTCAGGTGATCAGAGGTTAGTTTGTATATCGGATTATCGGTGAGACTGCAGTTCACTTATAATCTGGTATATATCTGTATTTTCGGTGATACTGCAGATCACCGGTAATCAGATACTCTCTGCGCCCACCGATCGTTACAGAACGCCAGACCAAAAAACAAAATGGACGCAAACACTGGTCGTCTGGGTATGCTTGCCACTTCGGTGGATAACCTCCATCAAGCACTGGGCCAGCACAAAGCTTTGATTGATGCCCTTTCAGGCTCTGTGCAAACCCTCCAGACGTCAGTTGATTCAGTGCGATCCCCTCCTAGTGATGACATACGTATGCCTGTACCTGATAAATTTTCCGGCCACAAGTCTGACTTCCGGAATTTTAAGAGTAGAGTGTTGTCATACTTCGAGTTAAGACCCTGATCCTCGGGGACTGAGACCCAACGGGTCATTTTCATTAAAACACTGTTAACTGGTGATTCCCAGTCCTGGGCATACAACCTGTCCCCCACTAATTTAGCTCTGACCTCAGTCGAGGAATTTTTTAAGGCTATGGCCGTAATATACGACGACCCTGACCTTGCGGCAACTTCAGAGCGGAAGCTCAAACTTTTGCGGCAAGGCAGAGGGTCGGTCGAGGATTACGCAGCAGAATTTCGTAGGTGGTCTGTTACCGCCAGATTCGACAATTTTGCTCTGATGGATTATTTTCTATCTGGGTTGTCGGAGGAGGTCTCTAATTTGATGCTAACCTTACCCGAGCCCGCAACAGTCGATGAGGCCATATCATCGGCCATCAGAGTCGATCGTCGACTACGCCATCAGAGGCAGACTAGGGGCAGTCACCGGGTCAGGGTGACTTCGTATGTGGCACCTTCTGGTACACCCGCAGTAACGGCATCTCCACCGGTGTCACCCTCTCCAGCCTCACCACCACCCGAACCCATGCAAATTGGTCGATCAAGATTGACCCAGGTGGAACGTAGGCGGAGAATAACAGAACAACTGTGCCTGTATTGTGCAGAAGCAGGGCACAGGGTGCGAAACTGCCCTAACAAGTCGGGAAACGGGTCTGCCTAGGAGTAGTGGGGGGTGACACCCTAGGCACTTCATTCTCACCCCAAAAAGAGAAGAAGTTACTTCTCCCCTGTACTATTACGTGGGATGATAAGTCTGTGGACACTGAAGCTTTTATTGACTCTGGCTCAGCGGCCAATTTTATGAACCTTGAATTTGCTCGGGAGTTGGGTATTCCTCTCACTCCAGTAAGTCCCCCCATTCAGGTCACGGCAGTAGACGATTCCCCGCTGCAACGGGATCGTCCCCTGTCTCAGACTCCGCAGGTGAGGGTTACGATAGGGGTATTGCATGGGGAACAGCTACAGTTTTTCGTTTTGAACATGTCAACCTCCACTATTATCTTAGGCATGCCTTGGTTACAGGCCCACTCTCCACAAATCGACTGGGCCACGGGTCAGGTAACCAGATGGTCTGATCGTTGTCACCAACAGTGTCTAGGAAAGGTGACATTGGGTCAGACCAAGGTGTACGTGGAGGGTGTTCCCGAGGTGTATTCCGATTTTTCTGATGTCTTTGGTCCCAAGTCTGCTGATCAATTACCTCCTCATCGCCCGTTCGATTGCCCCATTGATCTCCGTGCTGGTTGTATGCCCCCTAGGGGTCACCTGTATAACTTGTCCGGTCCCGAGAAGTTGGCCATGCAGGATTACATTCGTGACAACCTGGCCAAGGGGTTTATTCGGCCCTCTCGGTCACCTGCTGGGGCCGGTTTCTTTTTTGTTAAGAAAAAAGACGGGGGTCTTCGACCTTGTATCGACTACCGAGGTCTCAATAAAATCACGGTGAAAAATCGCTACCTGTTACCATTGATAGACGACTTATTCACGCAGGTCACTACTGCAAAGATCTTTTCTAAGTTAGATCTGAGGGGGGCATACAACCTAATCCGCATTAGAAGGGGCGATGAATGGAAGACGGCCTTTAACACACCCGACGGGCATTACGAATACTTGGTGATGCCCTTCGGGTTGTGCAATGCGCCCGCCGTCTTCCAGGAACTAATCAATGAGGTATTCCGGGAGGTATTGGGTAAATTCGTACTGGTATATCTCGATGATATATTAATTTATTCCAATAACCTCCCCGAACACAGGGTCCATGTGAAATTTGTCCTAAACAAATTAAGACAGAATAGACTCTATGCCAAGTTAGAAAAGTGTATTTTTGAGGTGACATCCGTCACGTTTCTGGGGTATGTGATTTCTACCTCAGGTCTGTCAATGGACCCCGCTAAAGTCACAGCTGTCCTAGAATGGCCGCAACCTGTGGGTCTGAAAGCCCTCCAGAGATTCCTGGGTTTTGCAAATTATTATAGGAGGTTTATAAAAGGGTACTCCACAATCATTGCACCCCTTACCAGTCTTACAAAAAAGGGGGCAGATACTACCCACTGGTCTCCGGAGGCTCAGAATGCATTTTCTAGTCTGAAAAAATTGTTTTGTTCCGCACCAATCCTGAGACATGTCGACACCGCTTATCCGTTCATTGTTGAGGTCGATGCCTCGGAGGTCGGGGTAGGGGCTGTGCTGTCTCAGCGATCAGGGTTACAGGGAAGACTACATCCCTGTGCGTACTTTTCCCGTAGGTTCTCTCCGGCGGAGAGAAACTACGATATAGGCAACAGAGAGCTCCTGGCCATTAAATTGGCATTTGAGGAGTGGCGCCACTGGTTGGAGGGGGCAGAGCACATGATCACTGTTTACACCGACCACAAGAACTTGGAGTACATCGAGGGGGCTAAGAGGCTTAGTCCCCGTCAGGCCCGGTGGTCCTTGTTTTTTACGAGATTCAGGTTTATAATCACATACACTCCAGGTAGCAAAAACATCAAGGCAGATGCCCTCTCCAGGTGTTTCGAACCTGAGACAGCACAGCCCCCCACTCCTGAATCCATCATTCCGCAGAAACTGGTGTTAGCCGCCACGGAGTCTTGGGAAGAGTGGACAGAGATCTTGGGTCCCTTTCAGCAGGAGGTTCCTGAAGGGAAACCCGAAGGGGTCTTGTTCATACCACTACCATTCCGGTTACAGGTTCTGCAACTCTTTCACGCCCATAAGAATGCTGGTCATCCTGGAGCTGCCAGAACGCAGGATCTGATTGCCAGGTGTGCTTGGTGGCCTTCCTTGGCAACAGATTGCAAGGAGTATGTTAGGGAGTGTGCGGTGTGCGCCCAGAGTAAGCCCTCCCGGCTGGCACCTGTAGGAAGGTTGCAGCCTTTGCCCACCCCGAGTGAGCCATGGACCCACTTGTCCATGGATTTTGTGGGGGAATTGCCCAGGTCTGAAGGCATGTCGGTCATTTGGGTGGTAGTCGATCGGTTTAGCAAAATGGCCCATTTTGTGCCCCTGAAAGGACTCCCCTCGGCTCAAGAACTGGCTGAATTGTTTATCATTCACATCTTCCGGCTGCATGGCATTCCGGAAGACATCGTGTCTGATAGGGGAGTCCAGTTTGTGTCTGGATTCTGGAGGGCATTT
The DNA here is from genome assembly GCF_040937935.1 of Hyperolius riggenbachi. NCBI lineage: Eukaryota > Metazoa > Chordata > Amphibia > Anura > Hyperoliidae > Hyperolius > Hyperolius riggenbachi. The sequence goes on from NC_090647.1 coordinate 219,631,340, forward strand.
TGCCACCAAATGGGCATGAAATTGTCTTTCTCGTCAGGCTACCACCCACAGACCAATGGGCAGACAGAACGCATTAACCAATCCCTGGAGCAATTCCTGAGATGCTACGTTGCTGAGGCGCAGAGTGACTGGGTGAAATTTTTGCCCTTCGCGGAATTCGCTCAAAATAATTTAAAGAATTCCTCGTCTGGGTTTTCCCCTTTTCAGATTGTAACAGGGAGGTCACCCAAATTTTCCCCTTTTCCAGTTGTCTCGTCTCCATTTCCAGCACTGGAAGATTGGCAGAGATCACTCAGGGACAATTGGGGAATTGTTAAGGGGAATTTACAGAAGGCGTTCCAGAGTCAGAAGGGTCAAGCAGATAAGAGACGGTCCGTGGAATGGAAGTTTCGGCCAGGGGATCTAGTCTGGGTGTCCACGCGTCACTTGACCCTGAAGCAGCCATCTGCCAAACTGGGTCCCAGGTTTGTGGGCCCATTTTCCGTGACCAAGAAGATTAATAATGTTACTTATTCCATTGACCTTCCCACCAGCATGCGGGGGGTGAGGTCTTTCCACGTATCCCTTCTTAAACCAGCAGTCCAGGTGGGTCCCACTCCTCCTCCTCCCGTGTTGGTGGATGCCCAACCCGAGTACGAAGTGGAGAAGATCATAGATTCACGTACTGTACAGAACTCGGTACAGTACCTCGTACATTGGAAGGGGTACGGGATTGAGGAGAGGCAATGGGTACCTAGGAACCGCATGCATGCGGACGAGTTAGTGAAGGAATTTCATGCTGTACATCCCGAGAAACCTGGTGGGAGTTGTCCGGAGTCCACTCCTCGGGAGGGGGGTACTGTGAGGAAACGCGGAAAAGCCGCCGTCTCTCGAGGTGAGGCGGCTGTTTCCGCGTCCAGCATGGCGTCACAACGCGGAAAAAACGCCGCATGCCGCATGGGCAGTGCGGCGGAATCCGCATTGGTAACGGCGGAATCCACATCAGAGGCGACCCCCGCATTAGATACATTGCAAAACAGTACTGGTGTGGCTGGGACTGATAGTCCACCAAGATTCAGACTTACACGCGCGCGAGCACTGAGGCAGAATTTAAATAGCAGTTAGAAGGGTGTCGGCTGACCAGCTGGGTCAGCTGACAAATTCCACTGCTCCCATTGGACCAGCAATTAGGGAGGTCCTGGAAAGGTCCTAGAGTATATATACTGCTGGTTGTTCACTTGCTCCTTGTCTGGCGTTGCGTTCACATATGTGGGAGCACCCAGATCCGTAGTTAGATCCGTTAGTGTGCCGGGACCAGCTGGAGCTGTAATCCTACACTAAGCTAGATTCTGTTGATAGCTAAAGTACTAGTTTGATTGTGATTATCTGTTATGACTTTTGCCTGCCTTGACTATCCTCCTGAACTCTGATCTTGCACCTCGATATTTCTGATACTCTGTTGCCGAACCCCGGCTCGTACTTTGACTCTGCTTCTGCCTCCTGATTTTGTACCCCGATATTTCTGATACCCCGTTGCTGAACCCTGCCTGTACTCTGACTCTGCCTTTGCCTCCTGATCCTGTACTTTATCTGTCCGTGTGTGTACGACCTGGCTTGTCCGACCTCGAGAACCGACCTTACCGTTAGAGGCGGTTCCTCGCTCTGTTAGCGATCCTTCCTCCTGAGGGTCACTTTCAGATATCCCTTCCTACTGTCAGTCTGACTCCTCCCGTCTTGGAGAGCTCAGGTCTGCGGAAGGAATCTGTGCAGTACTCCTTACTGCATTGAGGCCTTGTCCTCTTAGTGTTACAGTTACACCAAACACTACACTCTATTCAGGTGATCAGAGGTTAGTTTGTATATCGGATTATCGGTGAGACTGCAGTTCACTTATAATCTGGTATATATCTGTATTTCCGGTGATACTGCAGATCACCGGTAATCAGATACTCTCTGCGCCCACCGATCGTTACACACATAACATTAGCTCCCTTGTGCGATTGGTAAGATGCACTGTCTTTCCCAGGAGAGGAAGTTAGGATGTGTGCTCCTAATCCATTGATAGGTTTGATGCAATGAATGTGTTTGCATGTCTGCACTATGCATGTTACAGGGCCAGAGTTAGGACACCTATGTTTACCTGGGTACTTCTACGCAGTATAGGTGACTAAGCATAAGAATGCATTCTTCTGTGAACTAAAACCCTGGCTTTTAATTTAGCTGTAGGGATAACAGTTGTGCCTGGATGAGTAAATCTGTGAATGCATTTGTTTGAACATTTGCATGTGAGTGTGCAAAGGGTTAATTGATTTTTGCTGTTTCTAGCCACACCCCCTTCAGCACCTCCCTTTCCCTAATAATTTATTTAATGTCCTAACTAGAGGCGATGTGCCTGGATATATGTATGTTTATTCTTATCATTGACCCCTGTGGCTAGGGTCCAATTCGGTGCACTCCCCCCTTCCCCTGTATGTTTGTCAGCATGCAGACAGCTTATGCTGGTGTATGCGCATGGTGCACATGGACACATAACATTAGCTCCCTTGTGCGATTGGTAAGATGCACTGTCTTTCCCAGGAGAGGAAGTTAGGATGTGTGCTCCTAATCCATTGATAGGTTTGATGCAATGAATGTGTTTGCATGTCTGCACTATGCATGTTACAGGGCCAGAGTTAGGACACCTATGTTTACCTGGGTACTTCTACGCAGTATAGGTGACTAAGCATAAGAATGCATTCTTCTGTGAACTAAAACCCTGGCTTTTAATTTAGCTGTAGGGATAACAGTTGTGCCTGGATGAGTAAATCTGTGAATGCATTTGTTTGAACATTTGCATGTGAGTGTGCAAAGGGTTAATTGATTTTTGCTGTTTCTAGCCACACCCCCTTCAGCACCTCCCTTTCCCTAATAATTTATTTAATGTCCTAACTAGAGGCGATGTGCCTGGATATATGTATGTTTATTCTTATCATTGACCCCTGTGGCTAGGGTCCAATTCGGTGCACTCCCCCCTTCCCCTGTATGTTTGTCAGCGCATGGTGCACATGGACACATAACATTAGCTCCCTTGTGCGATTGGTAAGATGCACTGTCTTTCCCAGGAGAGGAAGTTAGGATGTGTGCTCCTAATCCATCGATAGGTTTGATGCAATGAATGTGTTTGCATGTCTGCACTATGCATGTTACAGGGCCAGAGTTAGGACACCTATGTTTACCTGGGTACTTCTACGCAGTATAGGTGACTAAGCATAAGAATGCATTCTTCTGTGAACTAAAACCCTGGCTTTTAATTTAGCTGTAGGGATAACAGTTGTGCCTGGATGAGTAAATCTGTGAATGCATTTGTTTGAACATTTGCATGTGAGTGTGCAAAGGGTTAATTGATTTTTGCTGTTTCTAGCCACACCCCCTTCAGCACCTCCCTTTCCCTAATAATTTATTTAATGTCCTAACTAGAGGCGATGTGCCTGGATATATGTATGTTTATTCTTATCATTGACCCCTGTGGCTAGGGTCCAATTCGGTGCACTCCCCCCTTCCCCTGTATGTTTGTCAGCATGCAGACAGCTTATGCTGGTGTATGCGCATGGTGCACATGGACACATAACATTAGCTCCCTTGTGCGATTGGTAAGATGCACTGTCTTTCCCAGGAGAGGAAGTTAGGATGTGTGCTCCTAATCCATTGATAGGTTTGATGCAATGAATGTGTTTGCATGTCTGCACTATGCATGTTACAGGGCCAGAGTTAGGACACCTATGTTTACCTGGGTACTTCTACGCAGTATAGGTGACTAAGCATAAGAATGCATTCTTCTGTGAACTAAAACCCTGGCTTTTAATTTAGCTGTAGGGATAACAGTTGTGCCTGGATGAGTAAATCTGTGAATGCATTTGTTTGAACATTTGCATGTGAGTGTGCAAAGGGTTAATTGATTTTTGCTGTTTCTAGCCACACCCCCTTCAGCACCTCCCTTTCCCTAATAATTTATTTAATGTCCTAACTAGAGGCGATGTGCCTGGATATATGTATGTTTATTCTTATCATTGACCCCTGTGGCTAGGGTCCAATTCGGTGCACTCCCCCCTTCCCCTGTATGTTTGTCAGCATGCAAACAGCTTATGCTGGTGTATGCGCATGGTGCACATGGACACATAACATTAGCTCCCTTGTGCGATTGGTAAGATGCACTGTCTTTCCCAGGAGAGGAAGTTAGGATGTGTGCTCCTAATCTATTGATAGGTTTGATGCAATGAATGTGTTTGCATGTCTGCACTATGCATGTTACAGGGCCAGAGTTAGGACACCTATGTTTACCTGGGTACTTCTACGCAGTATAGGTGACTAAGCATAAGAATGCATTCTTCTGTGAACTAAAACCCTGGCTTTTAATTTAGCTGTAGGGATAACAGTTGTGCCTGGATGAGTAAATCTGTGAATGCATTTGTTTGAACATTTGCATGTGAGTGTGCAAAGGGTTAATTGATTTTTGCTGTTTCTAGCCACACCCCCTTCAGCACCTCCCTTTCGATAATAATTTATTTAATGTCCTAACTAGAGGCGATGTGCCTGGATATATGTATGTTTATTCATTTTCAAAATGGAGGACGGAAAATTCCCTTGATCACAGTGAACAAACAGGACGCGGGACAGGAGAAGGACACTGAGGAGTAGACTACATGGAAGGTAAGTATAATTGTGTATGCTTATTTTGACTTTTAATTTTCAGTTCAGGTTTTCTTTAAGGTGTGTGTGTGTGTGTGTGTGTGTGTGTGCGTGCGTGCGTGCGTGCGTGCGTGCGTGCGTGTGTGTGTCCCATATTTTTCAGACTATAAGATGCTCCTGACCATAAGACACACCTAGTTTTAGAAGACAAAAACCATGGGAAAAAAATATATACTGAACTTGATGCATCCATGGTGCAGGGGCATCTTGTGGATTATGTCTCCTTTGTACCTCATGCCCCCTTGTACCTTTTGTGTCTCCCTGTGCCCTCCTCTGTTGTCCTGTGTCCAACTCTGTCCTCCTTGTGTCCCCCTCCATGCCTCCTTGTGTCTCCTTTGTGTCCTCCTCTATGGCAGACAATACACTGGCACACTACGAGTCCATCTTCTGTTGCGTGCTTTCTGGTCTATTTTCTTGGATGGCAACGCCCCCTCCTGGTTTGGGCCTGCAGTGCGTGGTGATTGGCTGAGACAGGACTTCTGTAATGATCTGCTCTGCTGTCTGCACAGGCAGACAGCTTTTTGACCATTTTTTAGGTCTGAGTGCTGCAGGTCCCTGGAAAAGAAACCTGTCTTCACCCTGCAAGTTGCAGAGTTGTTGTTCTGGTGAGGAATTTGCATCCACTTGTCATGCAAATTGCTTAGCTGCTTCCTTTGATGGCTTGCAGTATAAATATAATTTCCTCCCAGAATTCCCTGCTGGTCATGAAGGTTTGTTCCTGCTAACTTGCCTGGAGTCTCAGCCCTCTGCTAATTGTTTGCTAATATTGCTATCTTAGAGTAGTTCCTCTAGCATAGTGAGGTCGTTATTATTCTGTTTTGCCTTGTCCTGTCTTTCTGTTGCGATTGTTCTGTCGCCAGCAGCGGCTGACAGGAAATCGCTCTGTCTATTTGGATTGCATTCGCCCTAGCGTTAGAGGCAGTGGATCTCTTTGTATTCTGTCTAGGAGTGTAGCCAGAGCTGTGGTTGCTACTGGTTACTCCTTCTTTCTGTCTTGTTGTGCGGATCGCACTCGCTCTTGCGGAAGAGCAGTGGATCCTTTCTATCCTGTTCCCGTGTACGGATCGCACTCGCTCTTGCGGAAGAGCAGTGGATCCTATCTGACTTGTTCCTGTTGTCTGTTTGTCTGGAGCAAACGCTTGCTGTTGCCTGAGGTAAGGCAACCGATTAGCAAGCGTTTCTGTTATTTGTTTGTTTCTGTTTTCTGTGTTCTTTTGTTAGTCAGGGTTGGCGCGTTTTGTCTCTGTTGTGCTTCTCGTGTGGAGACCGCGCCATTAACGTGTTTTGTCGCTGTTGCACTTCTCGTGCGGCGACCGCGTTCAGCTAGTGCGTTTGTTATTTTCCTTGGCATTCTGATTGTTATGGTTTGCTGTGTCTTTCTTACTACATCTATGCTCTGTCTTTACTCAGTCTTGTGTCGCTATTAGCAATCGCCATTCCTGAAATTGCTTTCCCACTTGGTCTTCGCTGGTGTGTGTGTTCACCGTCATCGGGTTGGCGACTAGATTGGTGGACATACATACATTTTGTCTCTGTGCTCACTCTCTCTCACTAGGGGCTATCTTGCCCTGTATTGCTTCCCCTCATACAATTCCTTTTTGGCATCTGTGGCAGTGCAGAGGGTTTATTCCTCTGCACTCCACAGCTCCATCTGCCTGTGGGAATTCCCCTCTACAGGTGCAGTGCACCAAAGCTGGATTTGGTTAATCAGACGCTTGTGGAGGATTTCTGCAGTGTCGGCGCACATCTTGTGCGCTGACCACGGAGATAATTTCACAATCGGTACAACTTCTAGGTCCTGCCAGCAGAGGTATTGGAGCCAGTAGTAATGGAAACCATTACTACTGGCTCCAATACCTCCGCCAGGTTTATACTGTCCAGTTACAACCCTGTCTCACTCTTTACTTCCCAAGCACTGGAACTACATATCCCTGCACATTTAGCTATTTACCTTCCTCCTTGCTTCATTTAATCATCTGCAATCTGGCTTTCGCTCCAGTCACTGCACAGAAACAGCCCTTACCAAAGTAGATAATGATCTTGTATCAGCTAAATCCAATGGCTATAACTTCTAAATCTGTCCTGCACATTCATCTCTGTTGACATTGATCTGCTTGTACTGACACTCATCTAGGCACAAAAAAGGGCCTTTCTTCTTGGATTTCTTCCTACCTCTGTGTAATAGGAGTACATGGAATAAGGGTGTATGGAAATTTGGGCGTCAGATATCCCCAATAATGCAATATGTCTAGCCCCTGATAGTAGATTATCGGTAATTACACGGATATTCTGTTACTCTTCTGTACCCTAATTCTCACAAGAACCCTCCCCTATCTATTGTATGCAAAAAAAAGGATTCCTTTTTATATTACCAAAATATGTTAAGACTCATAAAATCATTAACAGACATAAATCAGCAAAATGTTATTCACATAACCACAGAATGACAGCCCTTCAGCCCTAAGTTCATAGGAATCAATGCAAATTGCTGGACCTGCAAGTCAAGCAAAAGTTCCAGGATAACCTAGTATATCATTCCAAAAATATAGCTTGTAAAATTTGAAAATTCAAAAAAATAGTGCACAATCACATTAATCATCCAATCTTCCATAAAGTATGTAATCCTAGCCCCTCTAAAAACCATAGGAGGCCGGTCACTAGGTAACAAGCAATTATTTTTATGCAGCACCCAATCGCAGTCCTGTTGTGAATTTTGACAACTAGGTTGCAATCAATTAGTGGATAAGGGGTGCCGAATCACAGCACTTCTCTATGTACTGTTACATGAAGATTAGGCCGTTCCAATACACAAGATGTAACGATCAGTGTCGTAACAGGTGATCAGATCGTGCTCAATCAGAACAGTAGTCAGTAATTTATTCAAAATGTGATCTCAGGTGTTTTGGTGCACAATAATATCAGGAGTACTCCTAAAGTGATAGCCCTTAGTGGCTGGGGCTATCACTATACAAAGAGTGGTCGTACAAGCAAGGTCGGCAACGGGTCAAACAGTATCGGTACAGAATCGTTAGGCAGATCGTAGTCAGTAAACAGGCAATAGGTCGGCAGCGGGTCGGACAGTGACTGTACAGAATCGTCAGGCAAACGTAGTCGGTATACATGCAATAAGTCGGCAGCAGATCAGATAGGCAGAAGTACAAAATCAGAAAGCAGAAGCGAGGTCAGAGGTCAAGCAAAAGGTCATACACAGAAATATCAATACAATAATATTTATAATTATAGCTATCAAAATCCTGAGCTAAGTGTGAATCCCCGGGGTCCTGCCGGATCAACACACTAGGATCTGACTAAAGGTCTGAGAGCTAGCACTGAGAAGTATTCGCAACAACAGACGAAGAACAAATGATACTAAAGGATCACTCAGCAGGGCCGCCCAGAAGCCCAGCCAATCTAAGTGCAAGAAAATGTCAGCTGACCAGTAGGTCAGCTGACACACCACCTAGAGGTATAAGTGTGGCGGTGATCCACGCGCACGCGAGCAAAACGCTCGTTCACATCCTCATGAGCACCGGACCTCCCTGGAGCCGGGGGTTGGCCCGGAGACGCAGCGGCGGAACACGCCGCGTGAGTGGATGCGGAAGCAGCGGCTGCGCCGCTATCCGCATCATGGTCCGGCGTAGCCGCCTGCATAACATTACCCCCCTCCTGAGGCATGGACTCCGGACATGCTTTAAACGTTTTTTCACGATGTAAAACATGAAATTCTCGCTTCAGTTCCTCTGCATGCAATTGGCGATCGGGCACCCAAGATCTCTCCTCAGGACCGTACACTCTCCAATGCACCAAATACTGTACGTAATTTTGCACCCTGCGAGAGTCCAATATCTCCTCAATCTCATACTCGGGTTCACCGTCAATCAGAACAGGGGGGGGGGGGTGAGGAGTCCACACAAACAGCAGGCTTTAACAATGACACGTGAAAAGATCTGACACCTCTTATGGTCTCATGGTAGAGGGTAGAGCAATCCTGTAAGTCACCTCATTGATCTTTTCAGCAATCGGATATGGACCGATATATTTGGGTCCCAACTTAGCCGATGGTTGCTTTAAAGCTATATGATGTGTAGAGACCCAAACCATGTCCCCAGGAGCGAAGTCCCACTCGGGAGAGCATCTTTTATCCGTTTGCCCCTTCTGTGTTTGGAACACTTTAGACAAATTGCTCTTCACCAGAGACCATATCCTTTTTAAGGAATCTTGCCACTGTTCCAAAGCAGGGAAGGGGGAATTGTTTATATGAAAGGATGAAAACTTTGACGATCTCCCTGTAACCACCTGAAATGGGAAAACCCAGAGGAAGTGCTCTTAAGATTATTGTGGGCAAATTCTGCAAACGGAAGAATCTTGACCCAATCAAGTTGTGAATCAGCCACATAACAGTGAAGGAACTGCTCCAGTGACTGATTCATTCTTTCTGTTTGACCGTTGGTCTGAGGGTGAGAGCCTGAGGAGAAAGATAAAATTATGCCCAATTGGTGACAGAATGCTCGCCAAAATTTTGAAACAAACTGCACCCCTCTGTCTGAAATCACATTCAGGGGTATACCATGGAGTCGAAGAATGTAAAACATATGGAGGAGACAAAAAGAAGTCTGGCACTATAGTTTTAATGTCAGCGGATAATTAGCAGTGCAATGACATGATGCATAAATGAATCACATGGCATTCAAGTGCAGAAAATGAAATCATGCAGATGCTGAGGCGCTGTACCTGAGTGTGGGAGGTTGCAGATGTGGGCGCCAAGTGGTGCACGGCCTTACGACCGTTTCGCAGGGCAAAATGCCTGGCTTCTTCTGAGGTGTGTGCACAAAGTGTCTAGAACGATGGCGGAATTTAAGTGCGCACTTAAATTCCGCCATTGTTCTAGACACTTTGTGCACACACCTCAGAAGAAGCCAGGCGTTTTGCCCTGCGAAACGATCGTAAGGCCGTGCACCACTTGGCGCCCACATCTGCAACCTCCCACACTCAGGTACAGCGCCTCAGCATCTGCATGATTTCATTTTCTGCACTTGAATGCCATGTGATTCATTTATGCATCATGTCATTGCACTGCTAATTATCCGCTGACATTAAAACTATAGTGCCAGACTTCTTTTTGTCTCCTCCATATGTTTTGCATACTATTGCTTTTAAGTCTTGAGCACATAGTCATCCTGGGTGGACATTTACTTTACCTGCTTCATTCAGCATTACCCGAGTGCCTGCCAGCTCTCCCCCATCTACCTTGAGTCGAAAAATGTGGCTGATAAACAAGTCAGCCAGTTCTTGAGCTGAAGGGAGTTTTTTCAGGGGCACAAAGTGAACCATTTTACTAAAACGGTCTACTACCACCGAAATGACAGTCATGCCCTCAGAACTAAGAAGTTCTCGCACAAAGTCCATGGATATACGAGTCCATGGCTCCGAAGGTATTGGCAGGGGTTGCAATGTCCCTGAAGGAGCTTGTCTGGAGACTTTATTCAGTGCACAGACTGAGCAGGCCAAGACAAATTCTCTACAATCATTCCTGATAGATGGCCACCAGACACATCGGGATAATAGCTCCTGGGTTCTGGCTATAACTGGATGTCCCGCATTCTTATGAGAATTAAAGATCTGCAGGACCTGGAGACGCAAGTGCAAAGGAACAAAGAGGACGCCATTTGGTATTCCCTCTGGAGTATCGGACTGGTAAGACTGCAGAGTGACAGTCAGATCCTCCATGGGATCTGTGGCTGCCACCACAACATGCTCAGGCAAGATTTTTACCGGGAGTGAGGGCTGAACCGTCTCAATCTCAAAGCAACGGGACAGTGCATCGGCCTTGATATTTTTGTTACCAGGTTTGTAGGTTATTATAAACCTGAAGTGAGAGAAGAAAAGAGCCCAACGAGCTTGTCTCGGATTAAGTCTCTTTGCCCCTTCCATATACTCCAGATTTTTATGGTCTGTGTATACCGTTATAACATGCTCCGCCCCTTCTAGCCAGTGACGCCACTCCTCAAAGGCCATCTTGATGGCCAACAATTCGCGATTACCAATGTCGTAGTTCTTTTCGGCAGATAAAAACTTGCGCGAAAAGAATGCACATGGGTGTAACCGTCCCTGGATACCTGAGTGTTGGGACAAGACCGCCCCTACACCTATCTCTGAGGCATCCACCTCTACAATAAAGGGACATGTTACGTCCACATGTTGCAGGATGGGAGCTGAACAAAAAAGTGACTTTAATTGGGAAAAGGCTGCGCATGCTTCACTGGACCAATTAAAAGTATCTGCCCCCTTTTTGGTTAAATCAGTGAGCGGTGTCACAACCGTGGAGAACCCCTTGATTAACTTTCTATAATAATTGGCGAACCCCAAGAACCTTTGGAGGGCTTTCAAGCCCACCGGTTGTGGCCATTCCAATACTGCGGAAACCTTCTTGGGATCCATGGATAGACCACTCATGGACAAAATGTAACCCAAAAAGGACATCTCTGAGACCTCAAATAAACACTTTTCCAACTTTGCATATAAACAATTCTGCCGAAGTTTTTCTAGGACAAATCTGGCGTGCTGCCTGTGCTCTCTGAGGGTTTTAGAGAAAATCAAAATGTCGTCAAGTTACACAACGACAAAACGGCCAAACACCTCCCTGAAAATTTCATTAACCAATTACTGGAATACAGCAGGGGCGTTACACAACCCGAAGGACATCACAAGGTACTCGTAGTGCCCATCGGGCGTGTTAAAGGCCGTTTTCCATTCATCCCCTTGTCGGATGCGAATCAGATTATAAGCCCCCCTCAAATCCAACTTAGAAAACACCTGGGCCCCGGTAACTTGAGAAAATAAATCATCGATCAAAGGTAGGGAATAACGATTGGGGATCGTAATCTTGTTTAGAGCCCTGTAATCGATGCAGGGTCTAAGTTCACCATCTTTTTTCTGAACGAAAAAGAATCCAGCCACGGCCGGTGACTTGGAAGGATGGATTAAACCTTTCTCAAAGTTTTCCCGGATATATTCTTTCATGGCTATTTGTTCAGGGCCAGAAAGATTATATAAATGTTCCCTGGGGGGCATTGTACCAGGCTTTAAATCGATGGGACAGTCAAAATCCCTATGAGGGGGGAGCTTATCAGCTGAGCGAGGACAAAATACATCAGCATAGTCTGAATACGGAACTGGAACACCTTCCACATGAACTTCCGATGAACAGAGGGCCACTTTACATAGACAAGAATTTTGACAGGCTGAGGACCACGAAAGTAACTGCCCTGAGTCCCAGTCTATCAGAGGTGAGTGTTTTCGCAACCAGGGTAAACCCAACACAACAGTAGAAGAGGACATCTTGAGTACATAGAATTGTATTTCCTCGCTATGCAGAACCCCTACCTGAAAGGTAAGGGGAGGGGTCTGAATTTCCTGCTGTATTCCAGTCAGAATTTTTAGGAGGTAAAACAATTTCGCCCAGGGTAGCACCTCCAACTACACCTAGGCGGAGAAGTTTTCCGACTTCCTGCCACAATTCTGTACAAGATGTCCCTTCTCCCCACAATATAAACAAATACCTTCTTTCCTTCTCCTAATCTTCTCTGCCTCGGACAATTTGGAATGGACGATTTACATTGGCTCATCTGTACTAGATGCACCAGTAGGAGAAGAAGGTACAGCTTTGACAAAGGTACGTGATCTGCCTTGTTTGTGATATCTGACCCTGCAATCTATCTTGACGGCCAGAGCTATTGCCTCATCCAGAGTTTTGGGCTCAGGGTGACTGATCATTACATCTGAGACTGACTCAGACAACCCTGAGAGGAAACAATCTAACAAAGCAAAATGTTCCCATCTAGAGGAGACTGCCCACTTCCTGAACTCCGAGGCGTAGTCCTCCACTGTACCATTGCCCTGCCGCAGTCTTTTCAATTTCCTTTCAGCTGTGGCGGTTATATCTGGATCATCATAGATGACCGCCATAGCTTTAAAAAATTCCTGTACTGAAGATAAGGGCTCATGGCCTTCAATCAAACTATATGCCCATGTCTGAGAATCTTCATGTAACAGAGTTTTGATTAGTGTCACTCTCTGACGCTCAGTGCCTGACGATGTGGGCCTCATCTCAAAATAAGACAAACATCTGTTCCTAAAGTTTCTAAAGTCTGACTTTTGACCTAAGAATCTCTCTGGGAGAGCCATCTTGGATTCAACTACAGGAGTGGGAGGCAACTAGGCTGGGGGTGCTTGCAAATTGCGCACCGTATCAGATAATTGGTTAATCTGAGCTTGTTGTGACGTCACAGTGGCATCTAACTGCTCCACAGCTACAGTAAGCGCTAGCACCTGCGCACATAAATCCTCCATAGTGGTCATGGTCACGATCAGTGTCGTAACAGGTAATCAGATCGTGCTCAATCAGAACAGTAGTCAGTAATTTATTCAAAATGTGATCTCAGGTGTTTTGGTGCACAATAATATCAGGAGTACTCCTAAAGTGATAGTCCTTAGTGGCTGGGGCTATCACTATACAAAGAGTAGTCATACAAGCAAGGTCAGCAATGGGTCAGACAGTATCGGTACAGAATCGTTAGGCAGATCGTAGTCGGTAAACAGGCAATAGGTCGGCAGCGGGTCGGACAGTGGCGGTACAGAATCGTCAGGCAAACGTAGTCGGTATACAGGCAATAAGTCGGCAGCAGATCAGATAGGCAGAAGTACAGAATCAGAAAGTAGAAGCGAGGTCAGAGGTCAAGCAAAAGGTCATTCGCAGAAATATCAATACAATAATATTTATAATTATAGCTATCAAAATCCTGAGCTAAGTGTGACTCTCCGGGGTCCTGCCGGATCAACACACTAGGATCTGACTAAAAGTCTGAGAGCTAGCACTGAGAAGTATTTGCAACAACAGACGAAGAACAAATGACAGGAGGATCCTTATATACTAAAGGATCACTCAGCAGGGCCGCCCAGAAGCCCAGCCAATCCAAGTGCAAGAAAATGTCAGATGACTGGTAGGTCAGCTGACACGCCTCCTAGAGGTATAAGTGCGGGGGCGATCCGCGCGCACGCAAGCAAAACGCTCATTCACATCCTCATGGGCACCGGACCTCCCTGGAGCCGGGGGGAGGCCCGGAGATGCCACGGCGGAAGACACCGCGTGAGTGGATGCGGAAGCGGCGGCTGCGCCGCTATCCGCATCATGGTCCGGCGTAGCCGCCGGCATAACACAAGATAATTGCAGCACTACTATGTAACAACCAGGTTGAAATTGAGTAGTGGGTGGGGGATGTCCAATCGTAACACCCTTGCAAGTGCTGATGCCTAAAATTTCCTAAGGGACAGAGCACTACCGCAGCACCTCTCCAGTGAACATTCCAAAATGCTTGGTACAAACAAAAAGTCTATTGCAATGATAAGTGTTGTAAATGGAAATATCTCATCCGGTTCTTGGCAACCAATAATGAGTAGGTTACCAGTCACTTGACAAGATCCGCACAGATGGTAATTTGGGGATCAAGCAGAGCAGGGACAAGGTCCTCCAGCACCCAAGCCGGAGACACCAAAGTGCACCCCTCTATCCCTCCCACCCAAGACGTCAAGCACCGATTGCTATTAGACTAAGAGGCGCCCCAGGGACGCCAACCTCCCCAGCACCTTAACCTCTAGTTATCTGGCTTGCAGTCACAGCCATGTATCCCTTTTTCTTATTTCTCTCTAGTTTAAAGACAATAGGGGAATGATAGCTGAGTGAGTTGTGTGCCCTCCCCCCTTCACTGAGGCTTGAGCCTCTCTCACCTCTGCCTCGGCCCAGCCCTGGGATCAAGCAATCGACTGTGTTTGAAGTTCATTAGCTGTGGAATGCCCACTTTAGTGGCTAGATCTTTGAGTCACATGAGGGACTTTGCAAAGTGAATTTCTTTGGAATGGGTGTGTTCAATATGAAAATAGTTTTCACCTTTACTAACAAAAATCTGGGAGGGTAGTCTAAGGGTTTGTAGAGTTGATTTTTTGCTTGCAGCAGCTTTTTGTTCACATGATATGCATATTCTCTGTTCTACACTACTAATTGGATTATTCAAATGGTAATATTGCAGATAGAATTCTTTGGCCACAATTCACTAAGATCATGCTGGTGATAATAAGGAAAGTGAAAACTTATCACCACACATCGATCAGTATTTTAAGTGTTAATTCACTAGCTTTCCATTTTAACATGTAGTGGTAAGCTTTCCTAGTGAGAGTGTTGTGTTATCACTCTAGTCCTTAAGGTATCACCTCTGTAGTTATGCTCGCATGCAGTAGATAGGGAGAGGAGGAGCACATGCAGGCAGGATGTAGCTTCACCCCACCTGCTGCCAGGATGATTACAGCTAGCCTGCGTAGGACAGCCAGGGAAGAAGAGAGAGGGGCTGTGGCTGTGTGTGTTAGTCTGGGTTTGTGTGTGTGTCTGGGTTTGTGTGTGTGTCTGGGTCTGTGTGTGTTTGGTGTCTCTCCCTGTGTGTGTGTGTGCGCGCCTGCTGTGTATATTTCTCTCTGTACAGAGTCCCCTTCTGCATAAACTAGATAAAGCAGACAGCTTAGAATGCTTCACTTTACATTGCAGTCTGTAGTAATACTGCACAGCTCAGGCTAGGTGATAATTTCTCACACATTTTACAGTTGTTATCACTTGCATTCCTCTCTGTGAATTAACATCTTGGCCCATATGCAATTAACTTTTTCAGCTTAGTGAATTGTGTCCAT